>NW_015112767.1:174333-191449 GCF_001443285.1 Poecilia latipinna | reverse complement strand
AAAAAGTGTTTCTGCAAGGAAAATGTCTCTTTTGTCAAAATTTTGTTTTTGATTAGAATGTTATTGTTTACAGGCCCATTAATAGAAATGCACAAAAATAAAAGCATTACATCCTTCCACAGCCACTTAGCTACTGAATCATACAGGATTTCAATAAAAATATATAAATGCCTGTTGCTGTACTGTGACAAAACGTCAAAAGTTCAAGTTCATGTGTCTGCAGAGAGTACCAGCTAGCACAGCGCTTTGACGGCAACATTTATTTGATTTTCGCTTCTTGTTTTTATATTTGTTTTCTTCCTTTTCATTTAACCATCTGTGCTGTTGCGTTTATCCCCAGTAGAGAATTCAAAGAGATCTGCTTTTCTGTTTTAATTTCCTGTTTCCTTTCATTGTCTTGTATCTTGCTTTGTTCTGTTTAAGCAACATGAGGGTAATAAACCCCATCCCACCTCCGAGCACTGAACAGAGCAAATATGTTTTCATCTGGGGAGTGAGCCATGCTGAGAGCATGATGGATTTGGAAATCTTTTGCTTTTGTGTATCCTCAGAAGTTTGAGCACTTCTGAAGAGCTGTTTACAGTTCAGTCACTCCCAAATGAGATTACAGCTGTTTGCATTCTTAGGAAAATGAAAACTGTGTCAAAAACGATCCATGTTGAAGTCTGATCTTATTTAGCATTCCGGCATGCAAATGTAGTTAATTAATGCTTACATAACAGATGGCTCTCACCAAGATCAAATGAATATTTGACAGTTTTGTCATAGAAACATTTTCAGACTACACACCGAGTTTTCTGGAAGTGGGTTCCAGACTATAGGAGCATAAAAACTGAATCCTGCCTTTCTGTGCTTGGTTCTGATTCTGGGCATGGAGAGGACCTGGACCTGGACCGTTAATACAGTAATAACAGGTCTGTTGTAATGTATTTCGGTGCTAAACCATTAAGTGATTTATAAACTGTCAGAAGTGTTGTAAAAGTCTATACTCTGAGCTACGGGGTGCTGGATTTTGGACTGGGGTGATGTGCTGTACATTCCTGGTATTAGTGAGAACCCGAGCAGCAGCGTTCTGGATCAGCTGCATCTGTCTGCCGACTTGTAGAGACACCATTGCAATAATCAATGCAACTAAAGATGAACACACAGATGAGTTTGTCAAGAATTTGCTGGGACATTAGTCCTTTAACCCTGGAGATGTTCTTCAGCTGATAAAAGGCCGTGTTTGTAATTGATTTTATGTGCCTCTGAAAGCTCAGGTCTGAGTTTATCGTTACACAACACACACGGCATTGGAAGCTCCTAGCAGTTATTGACATCTGCTTCATTTTTAACTGGAGGATTCTTAAATTATTCTCAGATGTACTTCCCTTTTCAGTAGGATATGTTTGAAGATAGCTCCATATTATATTTATTTTATAAAATTTACCTTTTAAACAGCCGATGCCAAAACTTTATCTACTCACAACTAAAGGCAGCCCAGGTGAAAGTTGAGAACCATAGCTCTGAATAATAGAACATGAGCTGAATTATTCTTTTGGAAGTGAACTCCACACATCATCACATTATCACAAAATGTTCACCTGCATAATTTAAAAAAAAATACATCTTTTCAAAAACCTGAATAAATCTCATATAATCTCAATAAATTTAAGAAATCAGGAAAATGCAACTTCCTAACTATCAAATTGTGATCATCCTGTTTTGGCTAAGATCCGATTGGTAAATGATCTTTAACGAGGACAAAAGCTGAATAATAGGCATGATGTAATGTATTCAGAACGAGTCTCCATGTTCATCCTGCCGCTGCAGCACTCAGCTGCCCATTAGGTTTTCTGTGGCCTGCCAGCAGAGCCTTGATGCATTTGTTTTGACCCAGCAAATTAAAATGTCTGGTCTTATCAATGCCCTCAGGGCTGGAGAGAAGGTAGCGAGAAAGATGTCACTGTCTGTCCTTGTCAGGTTGCGGGTCCGTCTTCTCACTCGAGTTACCACAAACCTGCTGTCAGACGAAGGAGCATGTCTGGCCTCTGTGAGCATGTGTGCTTTGTAAGGAGGATAATTCGCCCTAAGGAATTAATTTTCACTGCAAAACCAAGTTGGTATTTCCTGTGACTGACTTCAGTTCATGATGGAAACTTTCCATGCATGTCTTGTTTTACTTACAAATTGGGTATCTAACGCGCACTACTCACTCCTGCAGAAGTCATTATGTTGCTTGGGAATTTGTCTTCCCCGGTTCAAGTTGAACATGAATTTAAGGATGTAACATGGTGTGAACAGTTTTTAGCAGCGGTATACTGTGGCCCAACGTTGTTATTTTTAAATGTGCGGGGGTTTCTTTCTTTTTCCCTCTTACTCACCTTCTCTGCCAGCGGGCTACTTTATGTGGCTTCACAAGCAACTTTTCAGTGTTCAGCTGATGTATGTTCAGAGCAACAGCAGGGCTCCAAATGAGGATGTATGGTCCTTTGTGCACTGTGACATCCAACTGTCCCGCTGCAAAAAAAATTCCTCAAATTTCACTTGGCACTCTACTTTCTCATAATTATGAACTCTCTTCCGATTACTTTTTTTTTTTTTTTGTCTGGTTAGTGTGTGTTTTTTTTTTTTTAAGTTCTCTCTCCTCTCACTGCAAACACACTTCATTGTTTTCCTTTTGGCACCACTTTTTTGTCTGCTTAAATCTCAGCTTTCAGCCAATCTTTTTCATATTTTTCACCTACAATCCATCTGTTTTGGCGGCATATATCCTTTGCTACCTCAAAGTTTTTCCCTCATCCATCAGCTTAGTTTGTATCTGCAAACTTTGTCAAAGTGGCCTGCTTTGGTCCAAATCATCAACTTCCAGCTGTCCTCCTTGATTGGGAATTACTGCTCTGCGTTTTACCCAGATGCTCCCCGTCCTATTCCTCATTTAAGTGTCTCCCAGAATCGATTTAACAAAATGCAAGGCTCTACTGATTATTTGATAGATCCAGTTTTGTGGACGAGGAGCCGACAAATGCAACAGGGCAGGAATGAAGATAGTCACTGGCAGCCAATAAATGGCCTTTGGGAACTGTGCAGGGTATGATGCCTGTATTCACATGAAAGCTCTGACCTTTTCACTGATGACATGGCAGTGAATTAAAATGATCTTAGTTGACAAAAGCAGCAGCTGTTTGCTAGATTATAAATGAAAGATGTAGATGTTACTGAATGTGTATATGAGAAAGTAAAAAGTAAATGAAATATTGTATCTTTGTTTTATCTTATGTATGTATCACATTTATATTATCTGTGCCGTTCTAGGGAGTGAAATGTTTGAATGCACATTGTACATTAACACTTCTAAAGTTATGCCCTGCTGTGCAGCGTTAGATTGTTTTTATCTGTCATTTCTTGAAGTAGAACTGCACAATAAGTAACATCGCAATTGTTGTTACAATAACAATTCATGCCTCATCAGAATCACAGAGGGGACTTAAAGCTGCAGTATGTAGCTTTTATAAATATGGTTTTCACATATTTGGTTAAGCTGTCGCTACGTTGTGACAGCATGGTATGAAACGGATAATGTGTGAAAGAAATTGAGCTCCTCTGCCTTCTCCTTGTCATATCTGCAGAAATACATGGCCGATAGGACATAGATACATGGGCAGAAACAACAAATTAGAGCCAGGAAGGAGGGACTTAACACCGTCCATCATGCTGGTGTACAAGCAGAAAATAAATAATAAAGAAAACAGATTTTGTTTTCACGGAGACAGAGAAACAGGAATGCTCAAGTAGACAACTCAAGTCTTATAGGCTGTAAGAGCACAACTTAAAAGAAAGTAAATGGTGTGTTTAATTAAAATAAGAATTAGAATGTTATTTGATAAAGAAACTGATATGGCCCCATCCTTATGTCACATGTACAGTGTAAGCCCTGGAGAAAATGGTATGTTTTTTTCTTATTATTTTTTATTCATCCAAACATTCTTGTAATTTTTGGCATCATTAATATTTTAAGAAGGGGCTTCTGGTTTAAAGCCATTCTGTTTAGCAAGGTGGAATCCCGTCTAGAAACTTTCCACCAACACCGGATTTTGCAAATTCGAAGGCCTGCTGAGGGTATTGAATAAATTATATAAGCAATGAGAGTAGCGGCACAAGAGGTGAATGAAAACAGGTCTGATTTGTGAAAGCTGTGAAGAGTATTAGCTTACCTGGTCCTGACACTTTAAATTGATGTCATCAACATGGTAATAAACCTAGTTTGCCCAGCTTCCTTCATGCATTATAGGCTATGACAGCTTACTTAGGGACTACATAAACTAAATCATATTTTTATGTCTGTCCACATTTACCTCAATATGTCTGAGCAGGTGGCCTTGTCTGTGTGTCACCCACCGGACTGGCACACTGGACAGTATGTGATTGTGTCCCTTGGAGCAAATGTCTACGGTACATTAGGGATGTAACATAGTAAAACTAAGGAGGATTATTGTGCGGCAACAAATCTATGTTGGATTTATTGTATTTTTACAATTTGTCACTTTTTAAACAAACTATCTCTGAAGGACATTCAGTAATATTACTTTGTAATGTTGTCCTTTGACATCCACTAATCACTTTAGTCTCTTTTCACAATAGAAAGGTGTTTGTTTTACATGAAATCGTCTCACAATGTACATAGTCACAAATAGTACACATTTCTGTCTGTCTTGTTCAGATAAAAACTTTGTAATTGAGTTGTGTAGAATGACTTTAGGACATAGAAACAGTGTTTCTTCATTAAATTTCCACATGTGTTTGCAAACATTGTAGGTGTTTAGAAATGCTTAAAAAAAAAAAAAAAAAGGTTATAGTGCTGTAAATGGTCAGTAATCTGACATTACGTTACCTCACTTAAAATTGACTACGTTTCTAACTTTTTCATCAGTTCGGCAACATTTCTGTTGATCAGATTCTAAGTGCTGACAAAGTCCAGCCCAGGAAAACCAAGTTTCGATAATATCCTTGTCACCATAGAATATCATCCTTTTAAATGCAGAAGTGTCACTTTTAACTGCAACAACTCATACTATTTCATAAATGGCTCATAGAGCTGCAAACTGATAATGAAGGTAATCTTTTGGCCAGTTTGGATCAAATTCCAAAGCATGACTGAGATAAAGTTACATCCACATAGCAAAGCCAAGTAGAGGGAGACGGGGTTAACAAGAAGGTAACATCTCTACTGATATCAATTTGTTAAACTGCCTAAATATGATTTCAGGGTTGAATCTTTCTGTACCTGTGCAAAGTTTGACATTTTTGTAAAAATTAGTTTAGTTCAACAATATTTTACCTTAAACGGTCTCAATGCCTTAGCAGATAAATTCTCCCACCATTTTGTCATTCTGTAGTGCATTCAGGTATAAAAGCTCACTTAGACACGCACACCTCCAGTGGCGGCGAGTCAGGAGTCAGTATAGCGAACGTGGCAAGCATTAATTGGTAGCGTTTCTCAGCTTTGCACATGTGTGATTTATTTGTAAGGTGAACACAGAGTTGAATAGACCTCGTCTGTTCTGACTGCTGGCTGTATCCTGCAGGACAGATGATGGTCTAAGACTGACTGCGGTGCTTGGGAAGTGGCAGGTGGACAGTTATTGTCGCCATAAAAACCTCCAATAACAGAAAAAGTCACTAGACTCGATACTAGTCGCTGTTTAGATAAGAAGTCGTTAGAGGGATTTGAAAAGGCTCTAAATATACCAACAAAGTGGGAAAGCTGGCAACCGTGCTTCTCTCGTCTTTGGTTTTGAGGTGCTATAAAGGTTAAAACTAACGCTAAACTTTGCAGCAGTTTTTTTTATACAAAGTTACTCAAAGTTTAACAAATTAGCAATATGAATGTCATTTTTTAACTGGCTGTAATTTATATTCTTCTGCAATAATCTAATGTTCCTGAAGAAAGGCAAGTTTGAAATATTAGATGCAGGTATACCGAATGGTTCGACTTCTAAGACAGTTTGGAAGGATCATTTCCATACTTCCAGCATCTGCATATGCATGATGTACTGCAGGGTTTCAATATGAAATATTTGAACTTGTCGTAAGGAAAAAAAATATGGCTTCCATGTATGCTTGAACGCTTTTAGGATTTTGTTCTAAATTGCACAGGCTCTTTTAAGATGCAACAAGTTCACCAGCTACATTTATAACAAGGTAATATAATCTGATAGAAATCATTATGGAAATTTAACTTCTCAGAAACTGAGCATGGTTATGCTGTCGGAGTTTTGGCCAACACAGATGAAAATGCTGCCAGCAACATGCATTCACGACAAGCTTGCCAGTAAGGTTCGCATCGAAACTGGGGCCGAGAGAAATACCTGTCAGGTGATTCTAAGGGAGTAAACGTATTATTTTAGACTTTCCATGATCCCCGTACTTTGGACCACAACTACTTTAAATATAGTTTAGGAAATGCTGACATATAGAGAAACCCATCTGTCCTCACAGTGGAAAACCTTCCACAAAATTCTAGCAGAAGCTCACAGAAACACAGCCATCGCTGGCGCAACACAAATATTTCTTCATTTAATGCATGATGGATCTGTTTTCAACATTTTGTTTAACTCACTGCACATATTCCAAAAGAAAACCAAAGCAAACACGAGACAACAAAAAGAGGAAAAGGGATAAAAAATTGCATCCTAATTAAAACAAAACAAAACAAAAAAAAACAAAAAAAACAAATAGACTGTGAAGAAAGAAGAGTAATCTAACATTTGTCATCTGTGGATGATTCCAAAGGTTTCGGTACTTGGTCTGCCCTTTAAATGAGCATAGACAACTAACTGATAAAGTTAAAGTTCTTTGAAAATACTTAAATAAAACATCCACAAAACAAAATCAAACATAATTGCAAAACAATGAGGATGAGGGGCTTGTTGAATGTTGAGATTTTGATTGTTTTTACTTATGGGACATGGTTTCTTTCTCCAGTACTCAGTCTTTGCCAAAGTGCTGCCCTTTCATTTTGTTAATACGCTGTGGCTCAGTTGTTTCACTATTTGTTTAATTCATTGGCAACATTCAGGCATTGCTTCTGCACACTTCTCTTTAGGCCACGCTACACAAAGTGCTATTGAGGTCTAGACTTTGACTGGGCCACTGCAACACTCTTTTCAGCTATTCAAATGTAGACTTGTTTCTGTCCCTGCTCAGTTTTGTTTTACACAAACTGCTATACTGAAGCACTGGAGTTCATGGTCAATTTGATGTCTGCAAGTTGTCTAGATCCTTTTACATTATTACGATAGCATCAATTCATCTGGACAATTCTTTGTGTCCACTGCTATATTTAGTTTTTTTAGAGGATAATGTTTTCAGTATAAATCCGGGTGACACCAGCTGTAGTCGGACAGGTGATGCGGCACCAGCCCGTTCTGTCACATTTAATTTGACGGAGCTTTCAGACCATATCGTATATCAAATTAGTAGCAGGTATAATTATTCACTTATGCATGGACAAAAACATATTAAAAGTGGATTTTGGCACATGTGTCATCCAGCTGATATTTAATGAAGTCAGGAATTTTAGCTGTTGGCAGCATGATGCACATCATGTCACCTTGGCATTTATCTACAGTGCTCATTTTGAACTTTCAAATCCCGCCGCTTGTTCTATTTTTTTTTTTAAGATTTTTTATTCTCCTGCATTGGAGAGGAGTTTGGTGCCTTAATGGACTTGATAATGGGGATCTGTCTTGTGACAGCCATTACTGGCTGAGTTTAATGTGCACTCTCAAGGTAGTATGTTGACATTTTCAGCTTGGCACAACCAAAGGTTTGGCTCGCCACGCTCGCTGCTCCTATGTGCCCAGCCTTTCAAGGATAATGAGCTAATTTGTTTTTCAACAGGACGTTGCTAATGTTAAGAACAGAGCAGGTCTTTAGGGCAGAGGCGGTTCCTTTTCTAACAGAAAGCAGAACCCATTAGCTTTATGTGAAGGACAATGTCCCAAATTATATTCAGTCTTCAAATAACTCTTGTTATTGTACGCTTACCTCTTTACTTTGTCTTTCAAAGAAGATACTTATTGAATATTGCGTACAATGCAGCAGAGTAACAGCCATTATAAAATTGAAAGCAAAGTCGTTCATTGTTTTGAAGACGTTCACGGCGAAAGCTACTGATTAAATGTTTCTGGTTTGTTACTGAACCTCATGACTGACAAACTGTGGCGAGAATTTGCTTCAAAAGCAAATGAATATGCAGATAAAAAAAAAAAAGACCAAAGCTTATTAAAAACAAGAATATTTAACATTTTGAATGGAAACCTTTTTCTCACTTATGCAAGGACAGAGTGCTGTTTGGACTATAATGCAATTATCGCTTGGATAGCCCCTCCCATCAGAAACATGCTGGTGCAGCTCGATTTGGTTCTGCTCAGTATGGACGTGCTGCATAATGAGGAAGAGCTCCGTAGCCCCGCTGGAAGAGCGGCGTAAGCACGTGGCGACTGTTTGCATCACCAAGTGGGAACAGCCGTTACTGACGCTTTGAAATTCATTGGTGTCCATAATATTATTAATCACCGGGGTGTGCTTTAAAAAGCAGTCAGCCACGTCTTTTCAGGTGTTTTGCGTGACTGATTTACTGCATTTATTGTACCGGACGCAAGATCTGCCACGAGGGGATTTAATGGGTTCACAGGATATACAAGTCTCACTTTCAGTAATTTATTATTATATGACTGTTGTGAATTTCAGAGACAACTATATGAGCACACACACCCATGCATACAGCCACACACAGACGTGGTATGTCTTTCCATCTTTGCAGAGACTTTGCATTGACTTCTCTTCATTTTTTTTATAGCCTGAGCCTTAGGCTAAAGCTAACCCCTGCCAGTACATGACGGACCCTGACCCTTAAACTCAGTTCATATCCTAATAACCCTACATCTCACCATGGGTTAGCTAAATAAACTAACCCATAACAACAACAACAACAAAACGGCACTTCATCTCATGGGATCCAGGCTCTGTGCCCCAGAAGGAGCAGTATAATGTAGTACTTGTTAGAAAAATGGGCCTTACAATGTATCAAATACAATACCCACACACTCATTACTGTATTCTATGACATTATCTAAAATGTGACTTGCACTAAAACACCTATCCATCTTTGTGAAAGCTGTAGGAATAGGTGGCAGTGATGCTGTGAGGAAATACGAGTTTTGTGGTAACGGGAAGCCTAAACCCTGTAAAGTCTACAGTTATTGTGCAATGGACTCAACACTAATGCCACATCAGATACCAGAGGGGGAAAAACTAGGATATGCAAAAGCTAAGATGAAATGTATTCATATCCCAGCAGATTTGGATTTAATACTGTTTGCGCTTTAATCAAGATGTTTGTTCATGATAGGAATTGAGACCAACATTTCTCAAAACACATTAAAAACACTTAAAACGAGCATCGGTTTGAAGTCTCAAGTATTTCATCCATTCTTGATTTCCATTTTTCTATTAAATGGCATGTCGTAAAATATTTTTACCCTTCTTGCACTCTTGCATTAATTTTTACTGTGAATTTTTAATGTCTACCTAAACCTTTAAGACTTTTTGCTTCCTTCATCGCAACTGTAGTTATTATTTTTAATGATTCCTTCAGCAGATTTAAAGTAATCTTTTCATTTTGCTACAATGTTTTGCCTTGGTTAGAAATACATCTGTGATTTAAGCTAAAGATTTGACTGATGGCAAGAATCCCTTCCATTTTTAGCAACGCAAAAGATAAATTGTGAAAATAACAGTGGAGAAATGCAAAAACTGGCCAGGAAAAATAATAAAAGTTTGACTCCTCTAATGCCAGTTAAGATTTTTCAACTGATTACTGAAAAGGTTATAATGGATTTGACACATTTTAAACAAAACTTTAATAAAAACCGATACATAATTCTGTTCAAAAATACTGCTTACGTTGTTTTAACTCTTGAGAGAGTTCTCGTTCGTTTCAATCGGAAACAAAAACAACAGCAAAACTCTTGGAGTATCAGTGATTTAGAGCTTAACTGTATGCAAAGCTGCAGCCTTGAACTAATAGACAAACTTATATGATTTAGAATTTCAGTCTTCATTACACAGAAAGCAAAAATGACGCATCGATAATATTTTTGTGCTCGACAACTTCAGTGTGGAGCATATATTCATAAAACTGTGGCTAGCTTTAAACAGAGTGAGCTAAAGTACATCTCAGACCTGGCCTTGATCCTTGTACTTATTGTACATGTACCCACCCCTTGTACTTAATGACTGCTATTCTCCCTGTAGCAGCTCTCCATGGTGCACTAAGACCACAGAGGCAAAAGCTGCTGCAGACTGAGTCAAATTATGAAGGGAACTCCGGGTTACTGCAAAATGTCTGCAGAGAGCTATAAATCACTCAGACACTCTAAGAAGTTGTACTCTTGTGCCTTTAGCTACCTATTTACACTGATATTAAATAAACTTCATATTAGACTCTGTCATTACAATTTCCATTTGACCCTAATTTTCATACAAAGCAGAGTTTATGCCCATCATGTGCAGAGCCGTTCGAGGTTTCAAAATCAATTTAAATGGTAAATGATCTGAACTTATGCAGCACTTTTCCAAACATTTTTGACCACTCAAAGCGCTTTGCACTAGAGTCACATTCACTCATTCATGCACACAAATGCATACGCATTTATACACCAATACGCAGATCAATAATTTGGGGTTAAGAGCCTTGTCCAAGGACACATTGACACAACGGAGGAAGAAGCTGGAATCAAACCAACAACCTTCCAGTCATTAGGTGACTACTCTACCCACAGAGCCACAGTCACACCATAAGATGCATTTTGGGAAATATTCAATGTCTGCTGGCAGAAACTTGAGAAACTTGGATGCTGGAGCATTGTAAAAAGCCCACGATTTGAGCCTTTCTTTTCTCCAACCCGTCACATTTTCATAAAAACGTTCTTGAACAAAAGACTACATAAAAAAAAAAAGATACCTGTAATCATCCTTCAGTTTTACTCAATCAGATTGCAAAATGTACCACTGCATCACAGATTGCATCCTCGAATGAACTTCTTGGTGGTTTATTTTCGGGTGCCTGTTTGGGACATAACCTTATCTCCAGATGGGCTGAGAAAGATGAAGGCGAGTGGTGACAGGCATCATGCTGAGTGATATTCACTGAACAAATGAGAGTGAAAACACAAAAGGATCAGATGAGGAAGAGTGGCAAGCGAGATAAGCAAACAATGAGAAGGAACAGGAAAACAGAAAACTGCAGGCAGAATGTTGTTATGACAGAGGAAGCGACGCATCACAAAGAGAGTGAGATGTTTTCCTATTCCACGCGGTTCCCGTTTCTCTGGAGTGAATGAGTCTTGATTATTATCTGAGAACATAAGCCAGTCACTTCTGATAAAAATCAGTTATCAAAAAGCCCAAACACACATTTGCTTTATCAAAACAAGGTCTCCAACTCAACAGCTTCAACATGGAGCTCAACGTTTCCAGCGCAGCACGTCGATCCCTCAGTCAAGTCATGTTAAATGGAAGACTTCAGCAGTTAAGCTAAGGAAACGAAACACACACATATTTCAGTGCATCTGAAAAGAAATCTTGAGTTTTTTCTGGCAAAGTGGTTGCATTGTCTCACCAAGGCTGTTTCTCCCTGGTTGGTTTTCCATTGCCAGATTTCTTCAGCAATATTTCTTCTTGGTTATGTTAAAAATTTCTGAACGCCATGACAGTGCAGAAAAAAAAAAAAAAAACATTACGCACACGTCTTTCAACCGTCATAATATCTTTTAATCAGATGTCTTTATATCATCGTCTAGATCTATTATGCAGATTTTTCAGAATCTAACCATCCAATAACCGCCACATTTATGATTATCCACAATAAAAATCTGTTTTCTAGCTGCCTTAATAAAATGCATGGTCGATCCAGAATCCTATACCAATAAACTTTTTTAATTAGCTCTGGGGATCAGCAGGTTGAATATTGAAAAATCTATTCTTTCTTTTTTTATTCAATAAAAGAATCAAAACTAAGAGCTTCCACTATTTTTAGTCTAAGCTCTTAAAATCAAAATATAATTAATTAACGTTTACTTGAGGAAAAAACAGAGTTGCTAATCAATTGTGTGAGCATTTACAAAGTAAAGTTATGTTTTTGAATGAGGAAGACCAAAATGGTCATCAGAGAAGATCAGAAATTGGTATCAGGTATGAGAAGCATGATCTGTGAATGCGTGTCTATTAAATATTCCATTGTAGTTTCCATAACAAAAAAATAACAGCGCTTTCTAGGAGCACAAAATGCTCCTAAATGTTAGCTTTTACTACACCACCACGGTTTAGAGGGCAGTCATTAAAAAAATAAATAAAATCTGCTGCTTTTCTGCCATTACAAATTTAGGAGGTGACATCTGGTCAAAAAAAACAACAAAAATACCCATTGCATTTTGTATGAGTTTGCTTGAAATTGGAAAACACAAGTCTTGACATGTGCATTTGCATTACCACCATTGAATCTGGGCTTTTATTTAATTTCATCCATTAAGGATGATTCAGATGTTTACTGGCGCTCCTGTCTCTGGTATTTTGTATCCACATCCGCAGGAAAAGATTATTTTGAGCATTTCCTGTAAAAAATGATTGTTTACCAGGTAGACTAAGTTGGCTTCTGCTGTTTGACGTCCGGTGGGTATAATTTACAACTGAGAAATCCTCCATTCCAGTTGAGATGACATGGGCAGCCTCAGCATCAATAGTATTGACAGGAATATGTACCTTCACTCTTATCGTAGCCTGACAGCAGAAGAGCTGTTTCAGGGAAAGAGCAATGGATCTTTATCTTCTGCAACAAGAGAGCAAGCTGAGATTACTGTAAGTGACTGAAGGAAAGCAGGCGATGGAAATATATATATCGTATCCACTGGAAAGGCAATCCTGCCGCCCTCTTGACTCTTGGGCTAAGCTCAGGTCCGGCTGCTTCGTTACGCTTGTTTTCCTCATTGCTTCCCTCGTGCGTGAAGGGTGACGTGGTGGAAGGTGGTGTTAAAAGAATTGTTAAAGTTTACCAAATAACACAATATGACCTTTTGGCGTTGATCTCTAAATAATATGAACGTGTCCCAAAGCCAAAACGGTGCTGTGGTAATCAGACGATTTAGAAATTCTGACACTGAGTGGAATTTCTTTGTTCAATCGACTAAGACTGAACAAGAGGAAGCAAAACGCTGCTCTGAAAAACAGCGTCATGGATGCGGTATTTTGTGTAAAAGGAGGCATAGCTAAGTGCTGAGTGTACAGATATGAACAACCATTTTTTTTTCAGAAACTTTATATTTCTGTTTAAAATACCCTTTTATGTTGATCTTATTTACTATTTAACTTTTCTGACACACTGAATGATGAAAAAATTACTAGGAAGTAAAGCTGGAAATGTTTCACTGTCTGAGTACAGTGCACCATAAAATGCTTTCTTCCTTTCAGTAAACTTTATGCTACATGATGAAGGACACAGGTTTTGTTGAAAAAAAAACCCAGATCAACAAAATGCATGGAGGCAATTTTGCAAACTGTGGACCATAAAATTAGTTTAAACCTTCTATAAATTGGACACACACAATGTGGCCAGAGGAATCTGTTGGTGTGGGTGATATCATCACTCGCACTAAACCAACATGTACTGGTTTATCGAAGAACACCAGCTTCAAAATGCTGAGATTGGGACAGATTCAATCAGAACATGTTTTATCCAATCTTAGCCAAACTTTGAAGTTTTAGCAACTAATAGTGAGGAAAAGTCTAGACCATAAAGTGGAGCTGTGGGGAAAAAAAGAGATCCTCTCCAAAGCCTTGAATAGTGAACTTAAATCATGGAGTGTTCAAATGTTTTCTCCAATTACTAGTAATTTAAAGGTGAAATTCTCTACTAGTAACCTCCATCTCAACCACATACGTTTTTTTTATCATGGTTTATGTAGGGTATAAAAGAAATGCAATTTTCTTTAATTTTGTTGAAGTCACGGTAGATAATTCCTTGGTTCCCCTGGAATAAGATATTTTGTTTGACCCAGTTGTGATTAAAAATGAAAGCAAAATACGTTATTCTTTCATGACACAAGATTCGGAGAGAAGGGATTTTTTTTTTTTAATTCACTCTGAAAAAGTCGGAACACTTCAATTTTTATAGAATCACATAACATTGTACAGATGCTTGAGTGCAATGTGATGTTTCAAACTGATTTTATTCAACTAGAGTTGTTAGTACAGGAAAGACTGGTGTCACCATTACCGCAAGATTCAAGTTGTTGTTTAAACTCCTCTGTGTACAAGAATTTCCCTCAGTCTGGGTAAACTACTGTCTTATTTAGACTGCAAAATCTCTACAAAACCCCAGCTTGTGCAATATTCACTACAACAGTTGTTTGGTGGTTTGTTTCCATCTCTCCCATTGCACTGGTAAAAATGAGAGCAAGACACTGGTGACATTCAATTTTCATTGGAAAAAGGGTTGAAAGACTCCTTTTCTGCCTAGAGTCTCCTCATTTCTTTCCCTCGGCTGTCAACTCAACTCAGCTTTATTTATTCAGCTTTCCTCAAACTGCTGGTTAACAAAACACAGTTGACACAAAACCGGATAGGAATCGTTTCAGGAGCTTCTGCACACGAAGCGATGCGTTGATCCGTTTTCGAGTTTTTGTTGATCCACTTCATTCTAGATGCACCAAAATGAAACGGGGAAAAAAAAAAAAAGTAAATGTGGCAGTAATCCTGTCACCATATTGAACATATGTAGTAGTATCTATATAAAAAAAAATCATCAAAAATTTATTCACTCATTGATTCCTCCAACTACTGATGAACCGTGAAGAAAATTACTGCCTCTTTCCATTTGGTTGATGGATTAGAAAATGTCTTGCTCCAAAGAAACTTCCCCCTCCTTGGCATTGCTTTGCTTTGTAATGTCTCTTAAAACTCCATCTATCCTTCAGTTGTAAAACGTATCCATTTATGAAGTAAGTTAAAGAATAGATCCAAGAAGTGAAAGCACAATTTCAGAATACTTTGTAAGCCACATTGACAAAGTGGGTCCATCTCTTTAGAGACGCATGTATAGAAATAGCTTTTAAATGCTGACATTAGATGTCGGACACCTGCCAGGGAATGAATGATGCTCTTTGTCCACTCTGGATCTGAGACTCATTATCCCTCTATTATCATCTTACCACTGACTTTGGAGAACTTTTCCCACTTATCGGTGGAGTGTCGCTGATCTAATGGGCCTGGGGCGTCCATTACGAAGTCAAAATGGCTGCAGATGCACTGTTGCCACTGTCCGCTGTAAGGCGCGTTGAAATGAAAGGAGAGGGGCTGCAACTCTCAAAAAGAAGTTGCAATAATTTTTAGTACACAGGAAGGGGAACTTTTGAGTTTCAAAATTCATAATTTAAACTTCAGTATCAGATCTCTAATGTTGCATCTTGATATTAATAAGAGCAGGAGCCTCTGAGTAACATGAGTTCAACTGATTTTTTCTAGAAAATTGCTTTGTTGTTCTTGACTCAGTCCAGATTTTCTGTAATAAGTTACTCTCATGAGATGATAAAGGTTGTCTGACATAGGAAATGAGCTCTCTGTCAAAATGAGATGCTTAAATACAAGTTAGAAAAGAGTAAACAATTTGAAGATCCAAGCAGTTCTTTGTCCCAGCGTGACTCCGTGCCTCTGTCTGAAAGTCATCTGCGATGAAAGTCAGACATTTTGAAATTGGAAGATTCATTGCAGTTTTATGTCATTCAGTCTCTAATTTCCTCCTGGCAATGTTTTCTTAAATTCAGTCAGTGTTTTCTCTGTAAACCTCTGAGTCTGAGACATTAATTACACGCAACAAATCAGTGGTTGGATAAATGTGTCAGGATTTTGAAGAAAAATCCTTTCAAGTCAAGTGACTTTTTCACTCCAACTAAAGAATTAAACATTTTATTTTCCTCCACCATCTGTTCTAACAATGATAGCTCTGAATGAGTAAGTGGTTCTCTCAGTTGTCCAGTTTGCCTATAATCATTGATCTAATTGGTGATCAGCAGGTCAGATACTGAAAATGCTCCAATTAGACTTGATCAAAATCATAATCGGCAAGACATACCTTAAAAAAAAGTTTATCATCTTTGTATTTATCAGTAAACAGTAAGTCTTTGTATATATCTCATCAGGACAATGTTTATTGTTTAGGTCAGGTAACCGATTATTAATCCAATAATCTTCTGAAGTCAAATTATTTTAGCAACCATAGAAATGGGCTTAATATCAGTTTAAAGGAGCTCAGACAGGAGATTTAGGATTGAAATATGAATGAAAAACAGCATATGGAGCTTACTGGAGTTTATTGTGGGTGGACTGCATCTCGGTAAACAGCAGTTTCTGGGAACACGCAGTTTTTGGTGCGTGCATGTTATTGTTGACAACCGATGCATTAGGACATTGCATCAGAGTTATAGCATCCCCTACATTTATATTACTGTCAGTCACATGACTTCCTGCTGAGAAAACGTTTCCTGCCAACTCCCCACTTGCAGACTTTTACCTTCATGAACGAATGTCTTTTTGTCTCTCTCACATTAATAGGAATGCGCTCTCTTGCTCGGGAGAACATCATTTTACTTCTTGTTCTCTTTTGGGTAATCGTATTAAAGGAGAAAACAAAATATTTTTTTATGACTCTCTTGTGTGCAAGCCTTGTTCCAAAATGTTCTGCCTTCCTGGGTTTTAGCCACAATTACCATGACTTTTCTTTCCCTCTTTCCCTCATTATTCTTTACTTACCTGCTCCTCTTTCATGTGTTATATAGTCCCACTGTACTTTCTGGCCTCATAATTTACAGCGGCTTTATGCACTCTTTTGTTCACTGCTGATGAAATGATCATTTGTCACATTAACAGTCTGTTGTCTCTGCCTTAACGTTCCTTCACACAAGAACTGTTCTCCAGTTTGCCTTCATTCCCAGTTGTCAACTTTGTATGTTCTTAGGTGAATGCTTTTCAGTGATTCTTGACAATAGTGACAAAATGGGTTTTAATTGTCCCATAATTTTTT
>NW_015112767.1:168935-169443 GCF_001443285.1 Poecilia latipinna | reverse complement strand
TACTTACCTGATTACCCTCCATGTGTATTTAAGCCCACCTGTGTCTGTGTTCTTCGTCGGGTCCTTGTCGTTAATCTGTGTCTAAGTTCGTTGTGTCTATCGTCGTTTGTTGTCGTAGTTCGCCAGTAGAACTGTAAAGTCCTGGTTTGTCTAACGTCTCAGTTTTTGTGTTACTTGCGCTCCAGTGGAACTGTTTAGTCCTGGTCGTATCAGCTCTCGTGTCTAGTCCTGTGATTCAGTTGCTACCGGTACTTAGCTGTGTGCTAGTTTCTGCCGTGCTGCCTGTATGGACTGCTGAGCTTTATTTTCACCATTAAATTCATTATCTTCACCATACCTGGGTTCTCAGCGTCTCTCCTCACCACTTCAACCCCCACATCATGACAGATGGAGTTGACATTTGATGGAGTTGACAAAATGCCAAACCACCTCAATTTTATAGGATGTTATTCTGAAGGAGGCCATATTGTAGCTCATCAGGTCCATGAAATCTTTACAGTATACCAAA
>NW_015112767.1:168105-168925 GCF_001443285.1 Poecilia latipinna | reverse complement strand
CTCCGCTTCCTGCGCCGGCGACGCCCGCCGGACCCGCCTCTGGGACTCCGCTTCCTGCGCCGGCGACGCCCGCCGGACCCGCCTCCGGGTCTCCGTTTCCTGCGCCGGCGGAGGAGACCGCCGGACCCGCCTCCACGTCTCCGTTTTCCTGTGCCGGAGACGCCGCCCACCGCGGTCCAGGCTCCGCCTCTGGTGCTGTGGGCGGCCCCGGACTGGTTTTCCCTGTTCTGGACTGTTTTCTGGACTCTGGCCCTCCTTCCGTCGCCCCTCCGCCCACCCTGTTGGGTTGTTTTGTGTTTTGGACTGTTTTCTGGACTCTGGCCCTCCTGCCGTCGCCCCGCCGCCCACCCTGCTGGGTTGTTTTTGGACTTTTCTGTTTGGGCGTCTGGTATCCGCCCTTGAGGGGGGGGTACTGTCATGATCCGTGGTTTTCTGTGCGTTTTGAGTTTTCGATGTTTTCCTGTTTCCCTGAGTCTCTGTCCTGTCCTCCCCGTTGATTGTTCCCCAGGTGTGTCTTCTTACCTGATTACCCACCCGTGTGTATTTAAACCCTCCTGTTGTCTGTGTTCCTCGTCGGGTCCTTGTCGTAGTCAGTGTCGTTCGTCGTAAGTCGTTTTTTGTAGCCTCGTTTAAGTCGTCACAGTAGAACTGGGAAGTCCTGTGGCGGCATGGCTCTTATTTTGTCAGTCTTTGTTTAGTTGCTGCCGGTGCTGAGTTTTTGTTTCCACTCTGCCGTGTTGCATGTTTTGGACTGTTTAGAACTATATTTGATTATTAAAGACGTCAACTTCACTACATCCTGGGTCCTGCGTTCGATCTC
>NW_015112767.1:166169-167631 GCF_001443285.1 Poecilia latipinna | reverse complement strand
AATTTTGTGCTTTATCCATAGGACCTGTTTTGTCCCTATTCTCAAGAATCACTGTTTTATAAAATACACACATTTATTGTATGCTACATATTATTGTAGGTGATCCGTTCAATCAAAAACAATAAATTCTGTAAAAAATTTAGTAAAATGTAACAGAGACGTATTCTGTTGTGGAAATGTGAACAATGACCCGAACTCTACAGCAAAATGTTAACACTAAATGTTTCTTGTGGTACTTTGCACTCACCCATTGGTCCAGAATGGACATTTATAAAATCTCAATAGAGATTTTATAAATGACACGTTTTATGTTACTTTCCAATGTGTTTTCTACTTCAGAGCTTTGAACTACTTTGTTGGTGTGTCACATGAAATCCTTAAAGTTTCTGCTTATAAATTCACAAAATTTTGAAAAATTCCACAAAAACTTTTTCAATATTGTGTGGAAAGCTGCATTGTTGTTGAAAACAGTCAATTTTTAAAACATGGGAGTGGTTCTTATCTGTCCTGTGTCATTTGCAAATCCCGTTGGAGGAGTGATACGCAACTCTGCATAAGAATCAACTTGAAGTTACATGCAGATTGACTTCTTTTTTTTATGCTGTTGTTAGACTAGGCAGAAGCATTAACCTGGGGTCTTTAAAAAAATAATTGCAACAAACAAAGTCAAAGTTGCTGATTAGGAAAGCCGGTTATTGCCACCTCGCATCTCGCAGCTGGCCCAAATATTTACACATCAATCTGCAAAGTTCAAGTCGATTTCAAATTTTCATCTTTGAACATTATCTGACATTCTGCATCGTCCCAGACATGTCGAGATGCTTAAAAGAGATTCGTAAATCAGAACGTAAGAATCCTAAGCACCCGCCAGACATGGCGAGCGTTTTAATCCCTTCCTGTTTACACAGTTTTACCATCGCCATACATGAAAGCTGGGGAGAGAGTGAAGGTCACGGGAAGAGCGTCAAGTTAACTGAGGCGTCTGCTGGTCATCTAAGCCTTTTCATACCACTAACATATTCTGGATCTTTATTTGATTCCTCCCACTCATGTCATTCCATTGTGTTTTGCTAAGGCCTGAACTCTTGCAGCTCATTTATCTGTTGCCTTTGAGGGGGTTCTTTACCTTCAACAAAATCTTCCCTTTAATCACCGTCTTTGTCTGTAGACATGGATTAGATGATGCCTCCCGGACTGAATCCTTCATCTGCACATATTAGGATACAACTGTGGTTTTTGAACTCCATGCGTTTCCCCTGATTTGCCTCCCACATGCTGAGGCTCTCATGTAATCCTGAAGCCCTTAGCGGGATTCACAAATAACCAATTTTTGCTTAATCTACCTTTTGCACAATGTTGCTAAATCCTAAAAAAAAAAAAAAAAAAAAAAAAAAAAAAAAGGAAAGGGTTTAGTTAAAATCAAAATTTTTAAAAAAAGTTTTTTTTTTGGGATTTATTTTTT
>NW_015112767.1:127377-162957 GCF_001443285.1 Poecilia latipinna | reverse complement strand
AAAAACAAATTTTTTCTTAAAAATCCCTTTTCACAAATTTTTAAAAAACCAAAAAAAAAAAAAAAAAAAAAAAAAAAACACGTAAAGGTTTACGTTAAATGCAGAATTATTAAACAAGTCTTATTTTTGAGGATTAATCTTTTTTTTATTAATCAACGACTTCAGTGCTCTTGGTTAATCCAAAAAGTCAAAGCGCAAAACGTAAAAGTGAGGTTTTCGCTTTCTTAGGAGAATTTTCATGCGCGCACAATTAATGGGCAACAATTGTGCAGAGTCATTATTCCACTAAATGAAAATCACACATTGTCCCGTCTTTTTCACTTTCATCTCTTTACGTGAGAATTAAAAAACTAAACATCAGAACTGCTGGTCATCAATTTCTCATCTGGGTTCAGGTCAGGTGAGGGAAGGAAAGATCATCAGTTTTTCCACCTTTAATGCCTTTAAACACACATATGAATACTTATGTGCATGTGACAGAGAACTGTCCTGCATAGAAATCATTGTCATTTTTCAAAAAGTCAAAACTCCTTCCTTACCTCGGCCAAGTCTCTGAGCTATGAACATCCTTTAGGTTGCAGTTATGGAAAATGACAGTCCTTGATGGATTCCTGGTAGCTTCGTGCATGATTTTTGTCAAATCCTTGGCAGTTAATTATTACCTTCTTGTTTTCTTAACATGTTTTTTGTGAGCCTGTTTACTATTTGCTACAAAACAATTGAATGGTTTTATGATCACGTCTTAGCAATTTCAAGAGTTCTACATCCCTCGAAGAGACTTTTGCTAATTGCTTACTTTTCAGTCAGTTAAATCTTTTTGGAGGGACATTTCCCCTAAAGAAAAGAAACAGTTTAATAACTATTCACATCTTGATATGGGGTGTTAACTTTCTTAAGCCAAATCCTCCCTCATTACACAGATGCACATCATGTGATGCATAAAGTATTCAAGTTAATTCAGCTTTGAGTTTGAAAATATACCTTAAAATGGCTGAAATAAACACTCACATTAAAACCAGTAAAATCATGTCGCATTTCAATGTCAAAATCTTGCATGGCAATAGCAACAGAGACTGGAAATGTTTTGAATGATAAATTTATGAGTCATACACAAATTATGACATTACGAACTATATTTAAAGTGAAAATTTAATTAATCCTCTGCTTGACAGAACAAACAATATTACTTAATTAAGTTTAAGCAAATTTAGGCAGCAAAGCGTGTTGACAGACTCTATACTCGTAAGTTGCAAGTTGCTGTTTTAAAGCAGCAATACTTTAAGGCACACAGTATTCTCTTTGAGAAATCAGTGAAGTTTCTTTTGAAATTCACATTTTAAAAAGTCAAATTTCATCCCTGGGAGAACAATTTTCCTAAAGGTATTATTATTCAGTGTCTTTAGACATCACTCTGGAGAACAGTTTGGCAGTGGCATTATTTTGGACTCCTCTATCTTGTGTCTTTCATGCATTTTTTTCTAAAACATTACTGAATCTCTCAGTTGACCTTTGCGGGAAAATGCGGGAAACTTTTTTTTCCCCCGCATTTGTGAGGGAAGGGAACACATGCTGAATTATACTATTCTGTGAGCAATCTGGTATTTGTTTCAGTCATTAATCTGTAATAACAGGATCAAATGTTTTCAGTTTTGAAACTCTAAGTGCAAAACTGGCCTACGAGTCACCTTTTTAAACTTCTTTTGTCCCTTTTTTTCCCCATTTAGTTTTTTTTTTTTCTTCTGCGGTTCTAACCCTCTCGTGTCTCTTTACTTTTGTCCAGCATGTGAATTAATGAACCAGGGGATCCTTGCGCTGGTTACGTCTACGGGTTGTGCCGCTGCGAGCGCCCTCCAGTCTCTAACAGATGCGATGCACATCCCTCACCTCTTCATCCAAAGAAACGGGGACGGTGGACCCCGCACCGCCTGCCAGCTCAACCCCAGCCCGGACGGAGAGAGCTACACGCTGGCCGCCCGTCCGCCCGTTCGCATCAACGACGTCCTGCTTACCCTCGTCTCAGAGTTTCACTGGCAAAAGTTTATCATCTTTTACGAGAGCGACTACGGTAAGTGAAGCTCGATAACTCGGCGGATTGCTGGGTGTGCCTTGTAAACATGAATATTGCGTAGCCGTCGTCAGGAGCTTTATTTCATGCCGCAAAACCATCTTTCGTTTTTTCAGCATTCATGATCAGTCCACTAAAAGCTCAAACTAGACTTATATCCTCAGAGTACACAAAATAGGGAACTATGTAAATGTAATAAAAAAAAAATACAATTTGCTCAACAGATTCCTGCAAAGAAGTTCACGTCGCTTTAAAATAAATCCAGAGTTTAATTGAAGATTGGTGCAAAAAGACACATGATGTTGTTACTGCCTTCACCATCTGTAGCCTCTTCATAAAGAGTCAATTTAAACCCTAATTAGCTCACTCATGGCAGCCTTATTTTGTCCGTGTTTCTCCCTCCAGCTGAGTCTATTCATAGATCTTTTTCACTCGTGTTTCTATTTCTACCAGGATATCCCTTGGGAGCAGACCTTTCTTGACCCACATTAGAGATCCTCGAAATGCTGTGGGTGAAGTAATTATTAGCAAACCAAAAAGATAAAGAGAAATTTTAGCTGTTTTAGCTTTTCTCACAATAGTATTTTTGATTGCTAGCCAATACGTTTCTTACTTGGAGCGTAATGAGGGGGAACAAAACCCAAAACATATTTATTTTGTTAATTTTTAGCCCCCTAAAGTCAGCGTTTTTGTTTGGACATAAAGAGATGGTGCTTTATGTAAATAAAGGCCACTCAATTTGGTTTACTGGATTGAACCTCATTTTGTCAATAAAACTGCCAATAGAGGAACCTGAGCGCAGTGACGTCATCATCTTGTTCAAGAAACCAGTTTGGTGCATCATCCTGCTGGAAGTAGACACATTACTCCGTCATAATTAACCTGATCAGCAATAAAGGTCAGGCAGGCTCATGCTTTTATATGGAGTAGAAATTTTGTTACATGTTTTTGTCACAGAGTAAACATAAATAAGTGCTAATTTTTTTTTTCTTAAAATGTTTTCTTTAAAAGTTAAAAGTAAAAAATGAACCATATTTGCTGCATATATTGATGTGAAGTTTTTTTTTTTTTGACGTCGTATTTTAAAGTAAAATAAATAAATTGTGTTGAATTTGAATAGTAAAATCCAGCGGGCACCAGACCCTTAAACAGCGGCTGTGCGACCCTTACCAGGGTTCAACAGGTTCTTATTGTAGTTCCTGTTGCCTTTTTATTGTCTTCTTGAACAACTCTGTCCAGACTCCTTTTTACATCGACAAGACATTTTTTGTACACACAGCTGCTGCTTACTGACTGTTCTGTTTTCTTTTTTCTTTCTTTTCATTTTTTGTAACTTCCTGACCTTGTCTGCATGCATTGATTAGCTGCCGTGTGATTGGTTGATGTGTTGATTAAAAGGTGTGCCTAATAAATGATCTGGTGAGTGTAAATGTAATGAAGGTTCATAGTTACACACCTCGTTGTTTTTTAACTGTGCCTGACTGTTCAAAGAAGTTTGTTCTCATAAAAGCAAAAAGAGCCACCATTAAGCAGCACCTGTCGATCTGTAGGATGATCTGTCTTGTCTTTTCGTTGACTATCTAGCCATATGTATGTTCCTCATACATCTGTCATTCAGGTTGGGTCACTTTGTGTATGACCATCTGTTTTGCCTTTGCTTTTCTTTATAACTGTCTTGCTGTCAGCCTGTGATGAGCCGTCTTGGAATAGCTTTAATACCTGTAGGCTGGTATGATTTTTCTAACATCGTTATTTTCTGTTGGTCTGTTTGGCTAATTACCCGCCCGTCTGTCCTACCAGCTTGATCATCTGCAGATCAATAAATCTGACTAACCTCCTTCTGACACAAGTGAATGTAAACAGTCAAAATGCTTAGATGTGATGGATATGAATATACGTAGGTTAATAAGAAAGTCACACATTTTTTATTCTATATTTGTACAACAATTGATGCTGAGTATGCAGGAGTTTCCCTCGTCTCCTGGGTTCTGTGAAACGGTGTTGTGCGCGCACACGGATATTGAGAAAGTTTACACAGACTCAAGACAGGTCAGCTCTGTACGCAACATCATTTTCAAAGACCACTTAATATTTTTTCTTGTTGTCTGTGGTTGCAGTGTATTCAATGTTAGTAATACTACTTTAAAGCATATTGTAGATCCCTAGATGGACTAAAATGGGGAGAAAATCCCCCCCACACAGCAGATTGGTCCACTTCTCCATGTGGCAACGTTTCCAAACGCCTCGACAATTAAAACTGTTCTGTGATTCTGGCAAGACTCAAATGCTTCCATCTCCTTTTATAAATCAGAAATGACTAATATACAAGCTCTGCAGTATCATGTTGTTGTTGCACATCTCTTGTTTTTTTTTTTTTTTCCCTTTGTAACTGAAGAATGCTCAATCTGATTTCCCCTGCATTTTTCACTTTTATGAAAAACACAGACACTTGATTGGTTACCGATTAGTCGGGGGCTCAAGAAAAAAACGGGGTATTCTACATTCTGAATGATTGTTTTAACCAGTTTATCATGACTGCTACTGTTTAGCACTGTAACATGTTGCAGCTATGCCCCCCAGTTTTGTGCTTCATCAAAAATTATTCAAAATAGTAAGACTCACCACTACATATACTTTTTGGTGATGACAAAGGAATGTAACTTATCTGCCCTCAGATCTTGGTGAAACACTTTATATCAAAACCAAAAGAATCTTATGTATTTTTTAAAGATCTTTTTAATTAAAAAAATAAGCCATAAGATCTTAAATCTTTGCAAAACAAGCTGTTTTACACAAACTTCTAATGAATAAAGTAAAATGTAGGCTGGAGTAAAAAACAAACAAACAAAAAAAAAAGACTAATTTCAGTGAGACAACCTGGAGACTTTTTGCTTAGTGATTCTGTTTAACATCAGACAGAGATCCAATTGAGAGCTGAAGAAGAATAATGCAAACAAATTTCTGTCAAACTCAATTACATAACGCTGTCAACACCGAATGACAGTCGTCGCCTCTCAAACGCGATTCCCCATGTTGCATTTAATTGCCCCATGTCAGTATATCTATTCACTCACTCTGCTTCTGCACTGTATTCTCATATGAGTACCCTGAATGTTAGGCTTTGCAAAGCTAATTTGGTTTTTCACATAATAATGGCCTGCAGAATCAATAAAAATATGCCCACATTTCATTAAAAACATGTCAGCGTGATTAGTCTGGCGTTTATGTCTTGTCTTACAACTTTTAATGTGGGTGGAAAAGTTTGAAGCTATTTATTGGAAACGATGAAGGCACGTCCATCAAGTTGTATTCTTATTTATCCTTCCCATGTCACTGAACTCCTGAACTTATAGCTTACAGAATGAATTGTTAATGAATAGATTAGGTCATTAAAGGAATTGTCCTACATTCCACTGAATTGTAGTTGAGATGAGTTGTTTGTCTCTGGATCATCTGGCTTTATTTAATTCATACATAATTATTAGTTTCGTTTTTTTTTTTTCCTTTTTTTATCATATCACCTTGCTAATTAGAAATAATTTAGTAATATATTTTCCCCTCATCAACCTTTTCCAATATCTACATATTAAAAAAGTTGAGAAAAAATTTGACAAATTAGATACACAAGCATTTTTATTCTTTGTAGAACTGAAATGCCTTGATTTGTGTTACTCAATATATCGATCATGGATTATGACCTGACATTAAGTGAGTCTGAGGCTGAGGAAAGAAACACCGCCACCTGCAGGGGAGGTAGCAGCCATTTAAACCCAATGCTATTGAACATTTTTGTTGAAAATTCACAGTAAAGTAATACATATACATCAGCGCAAAAAAAAAAAACACACAAAAAAAAAAACACACTGGTGGGACTGTATATAAAAGATGAATTGGTATTTTCACCTGAATCACAAAGTTCCAAAACTCTAAACATTTCACCTGGTTATTGAATGAATTATGTCAGATAGCTGATCATTAATTGTGTATCTTGACACAAAACACGAGATGTTACATCAGGCTTCCTGCTGTTTCCCCTCCACTTTTCTGAATGCCGTCCCAAACTAATAGATTTTTTTGTTTATGAAAAAGCAGTGGTAATTAGTGTGTACAAAAGCTTTGTAGCAGAAATAACGATGTCCCAAGGGATTTTGTCTTCAACTACAATATATCTGGCTGCGCAAGTGTTTCAAACAAAACAAGCTAACATTTGATGCTGATAGCTTAAAACATTAAACAAGGCAAGTAATATAATCAACATCAAAGCAACTGTTTTACAGCCAACCAACTTGTGCCAATGTGTCAAGTAGTGAGGTTGTTTAAGATATCTCACTGTAAATGTATGTTGCATCATGCCATGTGTGAAAAATACATTCAAATCTTTAAAACTTAACGTCACTGCAGTCTTATTTTGAATTTAGTGACGCAGAGATTGGTAAATGTTGAGAATTTTAGGCCAGTTCTCAGGGAAAACAAGTGTTTCCATTTTACATCAAACAGATTTTCATCTATTTAGCGTGGATGTTTTGAATGAACCAATCGCACATTTACCAAACCATGTCGTCGGCATAACCTGAGCGCTCCTCTCACACAATTCTCATAATAGAAATTTGTGAGAAAAAAAGTCAATATATCAGCAACAGCCAAACACCTTTGGCCTTTTCACTTGGCTTTAAAGATCGACTGATGCTCATAAAAATAAAAGATTCCTATTGTAGTTTTGTTTTGAATACATATTTGAATTTGTGCTGGCAAAACAGGATTTTCATTGAGAATGTAAGATATTGAAGTCGTCTTTTTTAAAAAAAAAAGGCTTCTCTTGCCCCCAAGGGCAAACTGTAGCTTTGTGTAATAGAGGATGTCAAGGGAGCTAATTCATTCCAGTATCAGGCATAAAAAAGCTTTATCATTGTACATTTTCAACCCATATTTTGATTTTCTTTTGTGAAAGGATGTCTCATAATTACATCCCTGAGGAACAGACACAAACTTATTTCCTTTTTACTTTTGGTCCTTGGGAAACAGGATACTGCCTTATCTTAAATACAATATATCCTTTTGTAATAAGAAAACACAATTATATGATAATTCTATAATGAGCCGCTGACTAAAAGACCCTCGCCTCTTTTTTTTTATGTTCGGTTCTCTTTTCTACAGTCTTTGGTATTTCTCTTTTATAACTGATACTTTTTGCTTCCTTGAGTCCAACTTCTGTTGATTTAAAACTGGCTTTTTGAAACGGCTAAAGTGCAGTCGAGTACGACTGCTTAACTAATGTTTATTAGTTGAAAAGAACAAAAAAAAAGGACCCACTACAAGTCGAGGCCAGGGGAGTTCATCTCCCTCGGTGAAAGGCAAACTTGCTAACAGAAAAGGCTTCTTTTGCTGTAAGGACTCTGCAGGCTTCTGTGTTGTTTGGCTCAAAAATGGTCCTCAAATTGCAGATGGTTGTATTTAAAATCTTGACCCTGCTAAAGAAACGTGTTGGGGGGGAAAAAAAACATGTTTTGCAGTGACTTTGGTTTTTGAGATTTTGCCATATTGAAACACACATTTATGATTTACGTTTAATAGACCATCATTTTTCAAGGTTTCATTTTATTATTCAATTTATGAAATTCAAACAAAATTAAGGAACTATACAAGTAGATCATCCATAAATATCAACTTTTTAAATAAGTATTTCTTATATATGACACTCTAAGATTGAATGGCGACCTGACCGGCCCTTCTTGTGACCCCATATGGATAAGCGTGTTAAACAATTGATGAAGTAATTCAAACTGCTTCTGTGTCTCAAATTAACCATAGCATCTGCCCAGCATCTCACCTTCTGACCAAGTAGTAATTTTAGCCCTAACTAATTTTAATTTGATGATGAGGGATCAAATAAATTCACGGTGTGCTGTCGCAGTGGACCATAATGGTGAAATAATTACCAGTAACTGAAAATCTTAAAATGGAGGAAATTATTTCTAAATTTTTTAAGCTAAAGATGGATACTTTCTTTGACCCATGACTCAAGTTTCAACTCTCACATGTATAAATACTTGTTTTGTGAGCTTTTAATTTATTGAATTGTGGCACTGCTGGCCTGCCATAGACTACAGTGCATAAGCCCTGCTGAGAGGAGTATGTTGCATTAACATGTTTCGATTTGAACTCCTCGTAGCAGTCTTTGATCCTTCTTGTTTACTGTGACAGCTGCACAACATGCCTCCAACCAGTTTCAACATCAACCACAGATTACAGCTGGACCTCTCTCCCACCCTGTCAGTGGCCTTGTTGGGGGCAAAGTGCAGTGCCAATTTTCTGCACTGCACTTTAGGTGGAGGCCAAAAGGTTCAGATTTACCACGTGTCTTTTGGCGGCTGCGTTCATTAGTCCTCTTCAGAAACACATAACTCTGGTTGATGTCTTGGTGTGTATAAAATTATACTAAGCTTCTTCCACAATAAGCTAAAGGACTGAACAGCATTCTGAGATGTTTGACGCTTCACATTCTTTTAAGTGAATCTTTTATGATGTAATTTGTTCTGTTATCTAACAAACCTAATGAATCTTTCCAATGCAGCCAGTTGCTCTGGATGGTTTTTTTCAGAGATAAAATACGTGGCTGAATACCAATGCACATCACACTCAAGTTCTTATTTGTTGAATGCTAATCATCATATCCACTTAATGCATTCCTTATTCAAAAACTCAAAGTATTGTAAACTGTGGACGCAATGTGGAACAAGTGATGAGCATACATGGCATTTTCATCTGTCATTGTACCTGTAAGGGTGTTTTCACACCAGATATATTTAGTGCTCTTTAACCCGCCCACAGTCCGTTTCCCCTATTGGTCTAGATCCTTGTACATATGTGAATACACTCAAGCACATCCTGGTGTTGACCAAACAACTGGACCGAGATCCAGTTTATGAGGTGGTCTCAATCAGCTTCCAAGTTAATTCTGGTCCAGCCCACTTCTGGTGTGAACACAGACCGGCTTTGGCCCGAAGCAACTACAGGGAATATGTATGTATGTTTGGACTTCACGAGTGTAAACAAACGAGTAAAAATTGGACCATTCAGTGCTGCTAAAACTACAACTACGTGCTGGAATCATACTCGATCCGCCGTTTTCTGCTTAATGATGCCAGCATATTGTGGGTCTGGGCAGACAGAACATCTCGCCTCATTCAGCTTACGCGTTTCAAAAATAATTATCACAACGCAAAACTTATGTTTAACGAGCTCCTCTCGACATTCACAATGATATTGAAGTTGTAATAACAGCACAAATGTGCACAACAGAAAAGCAGCAAGCAGGACTTTCAAAGTTTGTTTTTGTCCAGATCTGTGATCCGTCCAGCAGAAAGAACTAAATATTTAACTTCCATGCAAATCCAACACTATGTATCTAACAACCACACAATAAGCTTTCAATGGACAGCCAAACACAGAGGCGATTAACATTCTTTATGCAACTCTGAAACAGAAGAGCCATCACACAACTCCAACTGTTAATTGCAAATACTCACTTAATTGCAAACAGAACAGAGTTGCCTTGCAATTGTTTCTGCACTCAAACGTCGTGCAGAATGGGTTCTAATTGACCATGTAAATATTTGTATGAACATAATCATCGTTGCCGAAAGCTGTTTAAGTAACATTTTATTTGATTAAGTACTAATGAGCAGCCAGTGTCTTACCCACAGCAGACAGAAGTACTATCGGTGTAGAAGAGGGGCCGTTAGGTTATCCAGAATAAAAATCAATTAAAAATGGAACAACAGTGACTTTTGATAAAAACTGATAGCATACTGAAGCTTCTCTCAACTTACCAGTTTGTTCGCAGACAGGTTGTGAGATTTGTGTAGTTTGTTTTTAAAGCGAGGGATGTTCAAGCACCATGCTGATCTGCAACTACACAGGCGAAACGCTGGCTTTTACCCAAAGACGAAGACAGAAGTGTTAAAATTCAAAGTGTAACTTTTACTTGGAGTGTTATAAGTTAATTAGGTTTTTTTAGCCTTTCTCCAGTTTCCATTTTACTTAGATCTTAGCTCTGGCCTGCCTGGCCTTCTGACTTGTCTTATTAATTCTGCAAGAGAGCTCTCACTCCTGTCTGCTGCTGATAGCATGTTGACTGCCCAAATACTCTTTACACGCGAGTAATTCAGTGGCTGCTGGAGTGCTTTTATTTTCCATTTTCAAATGCTAAATTGAAGACACGTTGAACAGCTCCTGCTATCACCTGTGAGAGCAACCAGAAGTGTCTCATTACGTCCCCCAATCAAGGACATCATAAATTAGTTTTTTTCACAAGGGATTGTGGTCGTAAGAGTGTAAATATAGTTGATGTAAGTACTCTGATCTCAGTGCTTCGGTCGGGTGTCGATGTCGGTCCTGCTGGGAGGACATTTCTTCTGCGCCTGTCCTTAAACAGTTGATAGATGGTTTCCACTGGGTCTAACTCTAATAACAGAAATAGCCCAATCTGTGTTNAGACAACCTGGAGACTTTTTGCTTAGTGATTCTGTTTAACATCAGACAGAGATCCAATTGAGAGCTGAAGAAGAATAATGCAAACAAATTTCTGTCAAACTCAATTACATAACGCTGTCAACACCGAATGACAGTCGTCGCCTCTCAAACGCGATTCCCCATGTTGCATTTAATTGCCCCATGTCAGTATATCTATTCACTCACTCTGCTTCTGCACTGTATTCTCATATGAGTACCCTGAATGTTAGGCTTTGCAAAGCTAATTTGGTTTTTCACATAATAATGGCCTGCAGAATCAATAAAAATATGCCCACATTTCATTAAAAACATGTCAGCGTGATTAGTCTGGCGTTTATGTCTTGTCTTACAACTTTTAATGTGGGTGGAAAAGTTTGAAGCTATTTATTGGAAACGATGAAGGCACGTCCATCAAGTTGTATTCTTATTTATCCTTCCCATGTCACTGAACTCCTGAACTTATAGCTTACAGAATGAATTGTTAATGAATAGATTAGGTCATTAAAGGAATTGTCCTACATTCCACTGAATTGTAGTTGAGATGAGTTGTTTGTCTCTGGATCATCTGGCTTTATTTAATTCATACATAATTATTAGTTTCGTTTTTTTTTTTTCCTTTTTTTATCATATCACCTTGCTAATTAGAAATAATTTAGTAATATATTTTCCCCTCATCAACCTTTTCCAATATCTACATATTAAAAAAGTTGAGAAAAAATTTGACAAATTAGATACACAAGCATTTTTATTCTTTGTAGAACTGAAATGCCTTGATTTGTGTTACTCAATATATCGATCATGGATTATGACCTGACATTAAGTGAGTCTGAGGCTGAGGAAAGAAACACCGCCACCTGCAGGGGAGGTAGCAGCCATTTAAACCCAATGCTATTGAACATTTTTGTTGAAAATTCACAGTAAAGTAATACATATACATCAGCGCAAAAAAAAAAAACACACAAAAAAAAAAAACACACTGGTGGGACTGTATATAAAAGATGAATTGGTATTTTCACCTGAATCACAAAGTTCCAAAACTCTAAACATTTCACCTGGTTATTGAATGAATTATGTCAGATAGCTGATCATTAATTGTGTATCTTGACACAAAACACGAGATGTTACATCAGGCTTCCTGCTGTTTCCCCTCCACTTTTCTGAATGCCGTCCCAAACTAATAGATTTTTTTGTTTATGAAAAAGCAGTGGTAATTAGTGTGTACAAAAGCTTTGTAGCAGAAATAACGATGTCCCAAGGGATTTTGTCTTCAACTACAATATATCTGGCTGCGCAAGTGTTTCAAACAAAACAAGCTAACATTTGATGCTGATAGCTTAAAACATTAAACAAGGCAAGTAATATAATCAACATCAAAGCAACTGTTTTACAGCCAACCAACTTGTGCCAATGTGTCAAGTAGTGAGGTTGTTTAAGATATCTCACTGTAAATGTATGTTGCATCATGCCATGTGTGAAAAATACATTCAAATCTTTAAAACTTAACGTCACTGCAGTCTTATTTTGAATTTAGTGACGCAGAGATTGGTAAATGTTGAGAATTTTAGGCCAGTTCTCAGGGAAAACAAGTGTTTCCATTTTACATCAAACAGATTTTCATCTATTTAGCGTGGATGTTTTGAATGAACCAATCGCACATTTACCAAACCATGTCGTCGGCATAACCTGAGCGCTCCTCTCACACAATTCTCATAATAGAAATTTGTGAGAAAAAAAGTCAATATATCAGCAACAGCCAAACACCTTTGGCCTTTTCACTTGGCTTTAAAGATCGACTGATGCTCATAAAAATAAAAGATTCCTATTGTAGTTTTGTTTTGAATACATATTTGAATTTGTGCTGGCAAAACAGGATTTTCATTGAGAATGTAAGATATTGAAGTCGTCTTTTTTAAAAAAAAAAAAAGGCTTCTCTTGCCCCCAAGGGCAAACTGTAGCTTTGTGTAATAGAGGATGTCAAGGGAGCTAATTCATTCCAGTATCAGGCATAAAAAAGCTTTATCATTGTACATTTTCAACCCATATTTTGATTTTCTTTTGTGAAAGGATGTCTCATAATTACATCCCTGAGGAACAGACACAAACTTATTTCCTTTTTACTTTTGGTCCTTGGGAAACAGGATACTGCCTTATCTTAAATACAATATATCCTTTTGTAATAAGAAAACACAATTATATGATAATTCTATAATGAGCCGCTGACTAAAAGACCCTCGCCTCTTTTTTTTTATGTTCGGTTCTCTTTTCTACAGTCTTTGGTATTTCTCTTTTATAACTGATACTTTTTGCTTCCTTGAGTCCAACTTCTGTTGATTTAAAACTGGCTTTTTGAAACGGCTAAAGTGCAGTCGAGTACGACTGCTTAACTAATGTTTATTAGTTGAAAAGAACAAAAAAAAAGGACCCACTACAAGTCGAGGCCAGGGGAGTTCATCTCCCTCGGTGAAAGGCAAACTTGCTAACAGAAAAGGCTTCTTTTGCTGTAAGGACTCTGCAGGCTTCTGTGTTGTTTGGCTCAAAAATGGTCCTCAAATTGCAGATGGTTGTATTTAAAATCTTGACCCTGCTAAAGAAACGTGTTGGGGGGGAAAAAAAACATGTTTTGCAGTGACTTTGGTTTTTGAGATTTTGCCATATTGAAACACACATTTATGATTTACGTTTAATAGACCATCATTTTTCAAGGTTTCATTTTATTATTCAATTTATGAAATTCAAACAAAATTAAGGAACTATACAAGTAGATCATCCATAAATATCAACTTTTTAAATAAGTATTTCTTATATATGACACTCTAAGATTGAATGGCGACCTGACCGGCCCTTCTTGTGACCCCATATGGATAAGCGTGTTAAACAATTGATGAAGTAATTCAAACTGCTTCTGTGTCTCAAATTAACCATAGCATCTGCCCAGCATCTCACCTTCTGACCAAGTAGTAATTTTAGCCCTAACTAATTTTAATTTGATGATGAGGGATCAAATAAATTCACGGTGTGCTGTCGCAGTGGACCATAATGGTGAAATAATTACCAGTAACTGAAAATCTTAAAATGGAGGAAATTATTTCTAAATTTTTTAAGCTAAAGATGGATACTTTCTTTGACCCATGACTCAAGTTTCAACTCTCACATGTATAAATACTTGTTTTGTGAGCTTTTAATTTATTGAATTGTGGCACTGCTGGCCTGCCATAGACTACAGTGCATAAGCCCTGCTGAGAGGAGTATGTTGCATTAACATGTTTCGATTTGAACTCCTCGTAGCAGTCTTTGATCCTTCTTGTTTACTGTGACAGCTGCACAACATGCCTCCAACCAGTTTCAACATCAACCACAGATTACAGCTGGACCTCTCTCCCACCCTGTCAGTGGCCTTGTTGGGGGCAAAGTGCAGTGCCAATTTTCTGCACTGCACTTTAGGTGGAGGCCAAAAGGTGGAGGCCAAAAGGTTCAGATTTACCACGTGTCTTTTGGCGGCTGCGTTCATTAGTCCTCTTCAGAAACACATAACTCTGGTTGATGTCTTGGTGTATATAAAATTATACTAAGCTTCTTCCACAATAAGCTAAAGGACTGAACAGCATTCTGAGATGTTTGACGCTTCACATTCTTTTAAGTGAATCTTTTATGATGTAATTTGTTCTGTTATCTAACAAACCTAATGAATCTTTCCAATGCAGCCAGTTGCTCTGGATGGTTTTTTTCAGAGATAAAATACGTGGCTGAATACCAATGCACATCACACTCAAGTTCTTATTTGTTGAATGCTAATCATCATATCCACTTAATGCATTCCTTATTCAAAAACTCAAAGTATTGTAAACTGTGGACGCAATGTGGAACAAGTGATGAGCATACATGGCATTTTCATCTGTCATTGTACCTGTAAGGGTGTTTTCACACCAGATATATTTAGTGCTCTTTAACCCGCCCACAGTCCGTTTCCCCTATTGGTCTAGATCCTTGTACATATGTGAATACACTCAAGCACATCCTGGTGTTGACCAAACAACTGGACCGAGATCCAGTTTATGAGGTGGTCTCAATCAGCTTCCAAGTTAATTCTGGTCCAGCCCACTTCTGGTGTGAACACAGACCGGCTTTGGCCCGAAGCAACTACAGGGAATATGTATGTATGTTTGGACTTCACGAGTGTAAACAAACGAGTAAAAATTGGACCATTCAGTGCTGCTAAAACTACAACTACGTGCTGGAATCATACTCGATCCGCCGTTTTCTGCTTAATGATGCCAGCATATTGTGGGTCTGGGCAGACAGAACATCTCGCCTCATTCAGCTTACGCGTTTCAAAAATAATTATCACAACGCAAAACTTATGTTTAACGAGCTCCTCTCGACATTCACAATGATATTGAAGTTGTAATAACAGCACAAATGTGCACAACAGAAAAGCAGCAAGCAGGACTTTCAAAGTTTGTTTTTGTCCAGATCTGTGATCCGTCCAGCAGAAAGAACTAAATATTTAACTTCCATGCAAATCCAACACTATGTATCTAACAACCACACAATAAGCTTTCAATGGACAGCCAAACACAGAGGCGATTAACATTCTTTATGCAACTCTGAAACAGAAGAGCCATCACACAACTCCAACTGTTAATTGCAAATACTCACTTAATTGCAAACAGAACAGAGTTGCCTTGCAATTGTTTCTGCACTCAAACGTCGTGCAGAATGGGTTCTAATTGACCATGTAAATATTTGTATGAACATAATCATCGTTGCCGAAAGCTGTTTAAGTAACATTTTATTTGATTAAGTACTAATGAGCAGCCAGTGTCTTACCCACAGCAGACAGAAGTACTATCGGTGTAGAAGAGGGGCCGTTAGGTTATCCAGAATAAAAATCAATTAAAAATGGAACAACAGTGACTTTTGATAAAAACTGATAGCATACTGAAGCTTCTCTCAACTTACCAGTTTGTTCGCAGACAGGTTGTGAGATTTGTGTAGTTTGTTTTTAAAGCGAGGGATGTTCAAGCACCATGCTGATCTGCAACTACACAGGCGAAACGCTGGCTTTTACCCAAAGACGAAGACAGAAGTGTTAAAATTCAAAGTGTAACTTTTACTTGGAGTGTTATAAGTTAATTAGGTTTTTTTAGCCTTTCTCCAGTTTCCATTTTACTTAGATCTTAGCTCTGGCCTGCCTGGCCTTCTGACTTGTCTTATTAATTCTGCAAGAGAGCTCTCACTCCTGTCTGCTGCTGATAGCATGTTGACTGCCCAAATACTCTTTACACGCGAGTAATTCAGTGGCTGCTGGAGTGCTTTTATTTTCCATTTTCAAATGCTAAATTGAAGACACGTTGAACAGCTCCTGCTATCACCTGTGAGAGCAACCAGAAGTGTCTCATTACGTCCCCCAATCAAGGACATCATAAATTAGTTTTTTTCACAAGGGATTGTGGTCGTAAGAGTGTAAATATAGTTGATGTAAGTACTCTGATCTCAGTGCTTCGGTCGGGTGTCGATGTCGGTCCTGCTGGGAGGACATTTCTTCTGCGCCTGTCCTTAAACAGTTGATAGATGGTTTCCACTGGGTCTAACTCTAATAACAGAAATAGCCCAATCTGTGTTCCCCCTCTTCAACAACTTTAAATCTGTTTTGAGAAATTAAACTTTATTGATGGATAGCATAATATATTAACGATATTAAGTCATTTATGCCATTTTTTTGTAACTTTTTTCACTGTTCATACTAACTTGAATCAATCTTCGTATTCTGCGACAATTTAAATGCCAGTGATTAGGTTGTTAATTGTTTCCTTATCTTACAGCCATATGGGATTGCTAATCTTTTAAATAATCAGCCTTAGAACCCATAAGAACAGAAGTGAATTAAATTGGGAGACGGCTTATAAATTATGAGTCTAATGTGGAAGGAAGGCTGATGTTCATTTGGTTGCATTGTGCAAAGAGCAACGTCATACGCACTCAACCAGGTTCTGCTTACGCTCCTGTTGTTGACCGTCTTTTGACATCTGTCAAGTCAGCAGTTTTTTTCCCCGTGACTGTGTAGCCGACTGATCCAGAGTGAGCGACTGTCTAAAAGGCCCAGAAAACCTGTGCAGGTGTTTTGAGTAAATTAGCTGATTAGGGTATGACTCCATGAGTTTCCACAAGTTACATTTTTCACAGTATTCTAATTCTCTGATATACTCTGTTTATCTATAGGCCATACAGATCAAAATTTTGAGAAACAAAGGCTTAGAATACGTCACTGTATGAATGATGATTCAGTATAAAATATGAGTTTCACTTTCTGAGCTGACTGGCAAGAAACATTGCATTTTTATGCACTATTCAGAAAATATGGTGCAGCAAAGGATAATTTATTTCAGCTAGTGACTACTATGCTGAACAAAACTATATATATCTTATCTTTAGCTATTGCGCTACAGCAAAGAGATGTATCTTGTGGTCACCAAGGTTCCTTAACAACCATCAGAGGCTACTTGAATGCCAAACTGAGTTGGGCATAGTAGAAATCCTAGTAGAAATCCCATAAAAGTGATTCTCAACACTGCTCCTCAGGGCTCCCTGTCTGTCATGTTTTAGATGCGTCCCTGCTCTGGGACACCTGATATAGCTTTTGCATTAGCTCCTCAGCATGCCATCATGTGTTGAAGAAGCCTGTTAATTACCCATTTATTCAAGTCAGGTGTGTGGCAGCTGGGAAACACACAAAAGAGGGCAGTGGATCCTGGAAATCAGCGGCGTAAGAGGAGGAGAAGAAATATAGGGAATAACTGAGGACTCTGGACAGTTTAGAGATATTGCCCCTCCTCGGTAAGATCCAACTTTGTGAAATGTTATGGAAGAACATTATCCCTCTCCTAAGTAAATTTAAAAAAAGATTGATAGCAGGTTAAAAACTGAGTTTAATTGAATTTTCATCCTCTTAATATTATTCAATTGTTTAGACCGAGCTATAGTAATAAACACTTAGATTTGAAGGGTTTTTTTTATACATTGACTTTGGACATTTTGACCACTCAACTAAACATTTTTGACCATTAAAGTCTAGAATGTTGAACCCAGTTGCAACAAAGGTTTCACTACCAATAAACATCCTGGGTCTAGACTCCCAGAGGTCCTGCAGGGCGCTCAATGAGCTTACACAACAATGGGGAGTCGGTTTTATCGTTGTTGCTTTTCCTCCCCACGCCCCCAACGCCCTAAATAAATATATATCGACGTTACAATTTAAGTCAAGGAAGTGACGTACTTAAGGATCATGTTGCAGAGTTGTTAAAATGGTTCAAGGCTCTTGCTTCAAAGCTCCAGGATCGCTCTCTACATCTTTCTAATGTTTTCTTAGGTGTCTTGCACTCGCGGATGGATATTGAGGAGGAAGTTAGCTATTGATTATGTGGTGATGGGGAAAACCGAGACAAAAGCATGTGCAAAATTGCATTGGAATTTATTACAGGAAAAGAAGCACAAATGTAGTAAGTCTTAAACGACGCTTAATTTTCTTGAGCATCAGCAGGCTTCTTGGCAGGTTGGTCAAGTTACCCAATGACTGCAGAGCAGCTGCATAGCATCTGTCTCTGTCCTCCCTGTGGTGACTGCCTATTTCTTAGAGGAGGAGAGAATTAGGCTGGTAATAGGTTTAAGATTGATTAAACTGCTTTTGGTCCCAAGTAGGAGGTGGTTCCTGATGTAAAACACGCATTTATTATAACAGCCAGGTTCTGAGCAAAGACAAACATAAAGGGATCTCATGCTGGGTTTATAGCAAGTCTGTTCAATGAAATGTGGAAGTTGGCAATTTGGAAAGTGATGTGGGAGGTCACACCAGAGTAAATTAACGCTTCCATAAATGTATTATTTTTGCAATTTGCCTGATTTTTGGAAGGTATAGGCGTACAACTCTGAGATTCAGTGTTACCGAAAACTAGAATATTACATAAGATCATTAAAAAAATCACATTACAAACATAAATGTTAGGCTTCTGAAAAGTATGTTCATTTCTACGCATCAATACTTGTTTGGGCCACCATTTGCATGAATTACTGCATCAGTGCACCGTGGCATTGATGTGATCAGCATGTGATACTGCTGAGGTGTAGTGAAAGCCCAGATTGTTTTGATAGCAATCTTCAGGTCATCTACATTGTTGGGTCTGATCACCTTCCTCTTGATAATACCCTGATGAATTCAGGTCAAACTAGCTTGCTAATGAACCAAGCACAGGAACACCATTAAGCCAGCTTTTGGAACATCTCTGACTGGGGACTGCAAACTGAACTTCAATTATTTGCCTCTGCACTGTTCCTCCAGACTCTGGGACCCTTGACTTTAGAATAAAATGCAAACTTTACTTTCATCTGAAAAGAGGACTGGGCAACACACCAGTCTCTGGTTCAGAAGTGGTTTAACACAAAAAATGCAACATGTGTCATTTGTGAATAGGATTTGTCTGTGGGTTATGACTTCGAAGCATTCTTAGCCCTTTTGCTGATTAACTTTTTATGACAACACATTTTCCTTCCCATCAGTTTTTTTTTTTAATTTTTTTTATCAGCTTTATACAGCACTCTGTGTGCAATCTGCTTTTTTTATTGGCAGCATCAGATGCACAGTGACCTTTTGGGATTACCCTCCTTGTGTAGGGTGTCAATAATTGTCTTCTGGACATCTGTTAAGTCAGCAGTCGTCCTCATGGCTGTAAATAGACTTTATACCATGACTGTAATATGCCCATTAGATAGTAGGTATACGTTTAAATTCTTTATTAAATAGTTTATATGTAATAGTCATTTTTCTGCCTTTGAATTTTTCATTTTTATTCCCTGTAAACTACAATTATCCAAATTATAAGAAATAAAGGCTCAACATATTTCACTCAGCGTAGTGCATCAATACATCAATTTGACATTTAGTGAAAATAAATATTTAACTCTTTTACTTTTCTATCTATTCCTTTAAAATACTTTAAACAACATACAGTTCATGAATATTCTGCCCTCTTTAAAAGTCGTAGGCCTGCTAAATGGATTCAAACAAACCAAACTTAAATTAAATTTCCTACTAGCACTGAATTTTCCCGTTTTGTCACTTGCACAAATAAATTCTGTATGTCAGTTGTTGTTGCTTTATTTTAGCAAGAATAAGTGAAGTTTTTTGGTGTAATGCTAATAAAGATTTTACGACTGATTACTAAGAAAAAATTCTTAATAAAATGTAAAGATTTTTTCTTTAAACTAAACCCTGTTTGACATTGATTTTACTTCTTGACCAAATAAAAAAACTTTTTTAATGTAAATTATAGTGTGGGAGACGGGCGTGTTCAAGGAACACTCTTTTAAAAGTGTACTTGTTCTGAAATTCCCTTTTAAAGTTGCATTTTTTAACAAGCAGAAAAGTTTACATAATAGTATTGTTGTTAATTTTCAACCTAAATATACCGGCTTTAGTTTGAGCCGAGCTTTAATATCCTCTAAATTATTATTATTATAGTATTATGTTTCTGTCCTCGCCACAATAACATCCCAGTCTAGACTTGTCTTGCCCACCACTGTAGACAGTGCAATAGATCAATAGATATTAAACTGCAGCTTTATTGTTCACAGTATCTGGCAGGTGTAAAAGCACATTTTTCTTCTGCAGATTTTCTTTTTTTCTGTCTGTTAGTTGCACAGATACAATGATGTGCAAGCACGTAATAAAAAAAAAAGGAAAATGCTGTATCCTGAGTTTCTGCTTAGGATACAGAAATGTTAGAAAATAAAATGATTAATGTTGAACTATTTCAATTTCTGTCAATAAAATTGTATTACTTGAATTACTCTTTCCTCTCACAACCTAAAATACTTATGTCTTTAATATTTACACAGCAATCAATACTAGATTACAATTGTTTTAATTCAAAAGTGACTTTTTTTTATTGAACTAAAGGACAAGAAGAGCATTATAACTGAAGGAGTTGCAGAAAAAGCCATATATGTTCAGAAAATGTTGATATGGTAACTAAAGTCTTTTAGAAAAATGGATAATTAGAGGTAATGGCAACAAAGATTTTTTAGTTCTACAATGTATCAGTTTTTCAAATGAAAATGTTCTTAAAGAACTGCTTAGATGATGAGAAACTTGTTTTTTGTTGGCCTGCTTTGCTCTCTCTGATACCAGTAAAAAAGAATAATGATATTAAAAGATATCATCACATCTTGAAATGTCTCAGCCACTGAATGAAAACAATGCTTAAGCCTTTTGTCCTTTTTTAAAGAGGTGACCCGAGGCTCTTATCCATTGATTACTTGCAAAATACCAAGTAATCAACTTAAGATTAATTGTCGATTAATGTTGTTATTTTTTATTAAAATTTGTTCTATTTGATGAATTAATAACCTCTGCTTACACCTTCTTTCAGTGTTGTATTTTGCCTGCCATCCAAAAGGGGGCACTGCTGGCCATCCTTAAGCCAGTCCAGTTGATACAGAAATAAAACTGGGTTCAGGAAAGAGTAATGGTCCAATTGAGTCCAGTAGGGGATAGAAAATGCATTTCATTTGGTTCTGTTTTGAAATATAAACACTTGAAAAGCTTCTTAATTTATCAGAGCAGCATCAACTTCTCAGCCAAAAAATATAAATGTTTGGTCATCCTCAAAGGTGATGATAGAAAGGTAGATGGCATTCCATAGAAAAAGTGTAACATGATGGAAACAAGATATGATGTCAATAAGCAGGTTGATATTTGTGGGCTTTCATGCCATGACCACCTTCTTAGAAGGGCGACACAACTGGAAGGTATGTGGCATGGAAAAATGACTATCGGCACAAAATGTTCCTCTCTCCACCACCAATTCCTCCTCCACACCTTAAAAACCATTAAAGCAATCAGCCTCAAGCCATGCTTTCACCTAGGATTATGACATTCAGAACACGCATCTAGCTTGTCAAGGCCTACAAAAAAAAGTCCATTGGAGCTATGTGTCAACCCCAGAGAAAGCTGCTCACTTTGGATTAAAACTGCCATTTTGTCTCCTTTACACAGTTATCTCAGCAAACTCCTCCTAAAGCTCTCTATTTAGAGACTTCAAAATGAGGCAGTATAATCTTCAGGAATTGGAGATCAAAGTTATCAAAAGCTTTTTACTGCATCAAAGCATGTGGGTGTGGCCAAGCCTCACAATCTGACTTCTTGCCATTGAAAACAAAGATGTAATAACTTCCACACTGTGTGTCGTAACAGAGCAGCACTCGACACACGTCCATGCGGATATTTGATGGTATCACTTCAGCTCTATCCAGTTAGAACACAAAGTGACCTGTTTTGATGGTAGATGTCTTCCTTTTTATTAAGAAGGAAAAATCAGATCTTTGAAGTTTATTGGTGAGTCTCTGGTGACAAGACAAACAAATTGCCTACAGTACCAGAAGTTTATAGGGGATTTTCACCATAATGCTTTTTCTCAATTGATTGGTCATGACATTGATATAGATAGTAATGAAAATATGATGTCAAAAGAAACTCTCATTACAGTGTGAGTCATGGTTCTACTGTTTTTGTTTGATTAGATAAACACATGTCTGTCTGATTTGGATTTTTTTTCTCTCCTTCCAGTCTTAGCTGGTTTTATTTGTTGCTTGTTTTCTTTCTTATATTTTCTATGAATATCCCTTTGCAAGACAAAACCCAGAAAATTACAAAGGAGAAGAGGGGCTACTGTATTAGTCACCCATGATGATTTTTTTTTTTTGCATTTATTTCTTAGCTGAGCTTTTTCTTTGCATGATTAGTGTTATCTTTTGACCATTTCCTCATCCATTACTTTCTTTTGATTATCTTGTTTCTATAGCAATTCCTTCCACATTTGTGTTATTCAGGGTGAAAACTAGATAAAATATCACACTAAACAGATCTCATTTTCTTGTATGTAAGTTCCAAAGCTAAAAACAAAATAAAAAAATAAAAAAAATGTATATTTGTTGGTATAATCACTGCCCATAAGCTATTACAAATGTAAGTATTGTTGGCATATTCTTCAACAGAAGTCCCGATCAACAGATTTATTGCCACATGGATATGATGAATGAATCTCATAACCATGAAGTAAGATATATTTTGTGCTTCATCTGTTTACAGCACAAAATTGTATTTAATTTAAACTCCTGTGCTGACATGACAGCTAAATCTGTAATAATAAGCAATTAAAGCTGAAGGAGTAATTTCTCTCTGCTCTGGGTGTTCTGATTGTTCTTTGCGCCTGCTAGATTTCAGATATTCAAAAAAAAAAAAAATCCATATTGAAAATAATTAACAGACGCTATCATTGCAAGAATAGCAGTGATTGCTTTCACTGCTCAACACAAGTCTTGAGTAAACAGGCTGGTGCAGAAGATGTTTTCTATGCTTTTTTTTCACTACTTGACAGCCCAGTGAAGAAAAAACAGAAAAAAAAAACATCCTTTTGATCATGATATGGTTATTTTTGCTTTTCTCAAATTCATGAGGGAGTTTGCTTTACGTTCAATGTGAGGCTAAAAACCATGCTGGAGGATCGTCATGGCTATTTTATGTAAGCTCAGGTTTTAAAGATTGAGTTATTGTTTAGCAGATAACCAGAAGAAGCAGAAGGATAGATGTACAGAGTAGGTGAGAGTGGAGGTTGAATAAAAGGTTGAGTTTTAAAATAAAAAAAAATAAAAAATAAAAAAAAACTTTCAGGGGTAGTTTCTCAAAATGATGCTTGGTTAATTGTGACAAGTAATCAATTCTGTAATTCCTTGTTAATCTTTTATTGAAGTCCTGGAGTAGGTTTACATGGAACCCTAAACTCTGGGGTTAAAAATCCTTGTTTGCTTATTGCAAAATGTTTTTATGTTGTTCTGGTTTTTCCTTTGGCCCAAGCCGTTTAAAGGATTTTCTTTAGATGACCACAATTTTAGCTGCTATTCAAAACAAAGATGGTACTGATTTTACACACCTTGCACACCTAAATCATAACACTTTAATAAAAATCTAATTAAAATTCCCCACAAAAATGTTACAAATAGGTATAAATATAAATGGTTATAGTTTCTTTTCAGATAATGCTGATAACTGGTTTCAACATGAGCGCTGAACCTGGTAGTGAAAGGTTTGCTGCTCAGGTTCGCCTTCTTTGAAGGAACTTTAGTATTCAGAAAAAAAATGCAAGATAACAGGTTTGAGTGAAAACTTCACATTCAAAGTTTCCAATCAGTTGCAAAGCAATACCTGGAGAGAGATCTCTACAGTGACACTTTGTGCTTCGCAGCAGACCACCAAGAAGCTTCAGCAGCAAGGCTAACTGGATGGCAGAACCATGTTTCATTAATATCTAGTTTAGGGCCTCATCTGTCATGGAACGTGGGATTCAAAAATGTTGGCAGCCCGTCGGAAGACCGATAAAATACTTACCATCTAGAAAATTCATAGACTGCTGCTACAGTAATATAGCCATACTAACTGTTATTAATAATGTTAGTCATTTTAAAATGTCACCATCTTGATCTTGACTTTTTTTCTTTAAAACGTTCAACACCATGTTATGTACTGTAATTCATTTTTACTGACAATTTTAACATTCTCCTCTCATATTTGACTCCCCTTTTCACTCTGCATTACATCCTAGTAATGTTGACTGTTCTCCCTCCCTTTAAATATCCATCTTGAAAATATCAATACAACTGATGACGTGTGCACAAGATAAAGTTATCTGTTTGTGCTCGCTGTTTTACTAAGTAACTCTTGAATGCAACGCACTTTGAAGCGAAAAATATATATTTTATGGGTCAAGATGTGAAACGGAGGACGGAAAAGCAATGGACTGAATATTGCACATGTAGTCAAAGGAAAGCACACACTTCTCTGTTTGTATTCATAGTATGTGTTCATCTATGTGTTCAACTTCAGTTTAGACAATTGAAAGTATTGTGTTTTCATATTTCTTAAGAATTTCAAAGAACGTTGCTGGAGGAGTTTGACACTTCAGAATGATGAATGATTTAATTTCACATTTTGTTCTCCTCTTTGAGCATTTGTAATCTGAGGAGAGTCCAGCAGCAACCGTTAGCTGTTTACTACCTGAAAGATAAATGGCAATACATCAGTTGTAAGAAAAATCAAACGGCACAGCTAATTCTTATGGTTTGCTTCAGATGGTACTTCATCATGTTGCTCCTTTTGTTTGCCCAAGGTACTGACAAAAGAAAAGCCACGAAAAAAACATAATTTACTTCTCCAATTAGATCAGGGGATTTTTTTTCCCCTTTTGTTGCCTGAATATTCAACCATAAAAAGTTCAGTTTTCTCCTGTAGAGTAGTAGGAGGAGGGCCGAGTGTTTTTTTTAGGTTTACTGTATGTTTTTTTTTTTTTTTTGTTCTTTTTAATTCTCGAAGCTTTGTCTACAAAGGATGACTTATCACCCCTTATAAAGGTGCAACATGGTTGGACACAAACAAATATTCAGTGGATGCAAAAAAGTAAGGATCCAGTGATTTTTCTAAGCTCTCATTAACAATGCAGCATGACTTGGCACATGCTGGGCAGCTGCTTCCTTCTGTGACCGCTGGGACTGCTGTGCTTAACGGGAGCCCTCTGCTGCACATCACTTTTGATTTGTGTGCGGAGTGCAGACTTTTTTGTTTTTGGAGTGGTTTTTATGTGTACTAAAACTAGACACATGCACAAAGTTCTCTGGGGATGGCAACACCTGCCTGGAGGTTCATATTCTGCAAACGCTGGGAAGCAGAAAGCGACGAGTGCTCGTTGTGTTTTGTCATGCTTTAGATCAGGTGCAAAGAACAAAATCTGCCTTCAAGCACCTGGAACAAAGCCTAAAAATATTGTTTGCGTGTGTTGAAGACACAGGCTGCTTACCAAGATCTGTAAGTTTTATGCTCCAGGGCTAAAGAGCCTGAAGAGTATTCAGTTCTTTTAGTTTTTTATTTTTTATTTGTGGTTCTGACCATGTCGGTTTTCCCTTCAGATATCCGAGGACTGCAAACCTTCATGGACCAAGCGTCTCGGCTCGGCCTGGATGTGTCCCTGCAGAGGGTGGACCGCAACATCAGCCGAGTGTTTACCGATCTCTTCAACACGATGCGCACGGAGGAGCTGAACCGGTACCGGGACACTCTGCGACGGGCCGTGCTGCTCATGAGCCCTCGAGGAGCTCAGGTCTTCATTCACCAGGTAGGATTCAGTGAGCTCTCTGTTCATTATGGGTTCAGAAGCACCAGTAAAGAGACAAAGAGCAAAAAAAACAATAATTTGTATATATATATATATATATATATATATATATAAGGATCCATGCATGAAAAAAATATTCTGATACCTCTTAGGTGACCTCAGATCTAACATTACATTGTCACAACTGAACTGCACCCAATAAAAACATAAGACAAGAATCGAGTGAAATATAAACGACCTCCGTTTTATTTGGCATTTTCAACTACTATTGATCCAATATCCTGCCTGCACCTGCTTCAACCTCAGACAAATCCCAGAACACATGGCAGAGGTGAGACCAAGATGTGTTTCACCTTTGATTGATTTGACCTTGTGAAAATAAAAAGTCTGCCAGGAATTGTAAAAGAAACGATTATGAACTGAAACATCCTTTTTCTTTTTTTGTTCCCACCAGAAGACGTTTATTACTTTCTTAATGAATTCTCAAAAAGCATCGATAACTTTCAAACACCACGTGCGAATATGCAAAAATTATTTGCTTTGACGAACATAAACTTTGGGTAGCTCAGAGTTTTCTTAACACGTTTTATGTTGTCAGACATGGTGAAGTTTTGCATTAAACACATTGTGTTGTTTCTTCAATTAGGACTTCATATTGCGGCAGATTTTTCATGATGACTCTTTGGCCATACCCCTGCTGCATAAAATGGCGTTGTGTTTTTGATGAACTGAAAAGGCCCTTGCGTAGCACAGTCTGTGCTGAAAGCAGTGAAAAATATGTTGGTGTGAAAGTGATCCGAGTGGCTTGTTCAGCTCTGCAAACACATCACAGTCTGACAGTTAATCTTCTGCCCATCTGGCAAGGACAGTGAAGCATTGACGATTTTTCTAACCCAAATAAAAAACACTTGGATGTCAAATTCAACCTCTGAGGAGGAGTTTATGTGTGGTTGTAAATATAAAAATGTGGCAGTTACACAGCCTATTTAACAGGATCAAAGTCTGTCACTGGCCTTTTTTTTTCTTTTCTTCATGCATCTGTGATTAGATTGGTACAAATCAGACTAAGCTCTGTGCAGCAAAGGCCATTTGTGTTTTGACAGTTGTGCTCTTGCATATTTAAAACTTTGTGTTTTGGAAAAGATTAGCAGCTGAAGAAGACATTATTTTATCTCACTGAAAATTTTGTCTGCTGACATGAATAAAAGAACAACATTGTGGTTCTTTAAAAGTCACTATCAGGACTGCTTTAAACAATATTTTTTGTTTTGTTTTCTGATGAAAGCATCACTATCATATATGTTAATTTGAACAGAGGTGGTAAAACTCAACCATTACAAAATACTATTTCGAATAAGACATGAATCAGAACGGGTTAACGTTGGAGCTGTGAACTCTGTCCAATACTTTATATTGATATATATATATATATATATATATATATATATATATATATATATATATATATATATATATATATATATATATATATATATATATTTTATTTTATTTTTTATTTTTTGCCAGAGTCAAAATTGTATTAAAACTAATGTAGCTGCCTCACTTCATGGTGCAGGGCAGGATGGAAGTACCCCTGCTCAAGGATTCAAAAGACGGACTTAGCTTTTGTGGTTGATATTGCAAAGGAGTTGTATGTGCTCTATGAAGAACTGCAGGACTGTGGCCTGCTTGTCAAAGCACCTTATGACAATATCAAAGCCTTTTCCAGAAATTCGGTTCTATGGAAGTCCTCACTCTCCCAGAAAAAAAAACAAAACCTTTTGCCATTTTTCAGCAAGCAGTGCTCTGGCGGAGGTGGGCTCGGCATTCAGCGTTGAGAATTACATTGATGTCATTGCTGCAGAAAGAGTTTTGCAGACTTGAAGAGACACGGAGCTGCTTTCCAAATATTTGCAAACCCTTTTATAGTAATGTGGAAACTGCTCCTAATGTGCTAGAAACAGAGCATTTCTAAGCTCAGAGCCAAGTTCAGGGATGTGAATGGAGAGGCAGAGAAAATGTATGTTTGGGACAATTACTCCCATCCTTCCGCAAGTTTTCCAGTGCTTTGTGTAAAAGCCACAAATAGCTTTTGCTTTACAGTAAAAATAAGAAAAAAAAGTTATGCTCAAAAGCATATTTAAAGTTCAGAAGCAACTGCACTTTGTGCTTTTATCACTAGAAATACAGTTTGGAATACCACAGGCCGGGACAATGGAGGGGACGGTGGTAGGAATCAATCAATGGATTGTGGGTTCAATACCCGCTCTGTCCGCCTGTGTATGTGTGTGTTATTGGGTAAAACCTGCCTTTCCTACCGGTGGTGGTCAGAGGGTCCTGTGGCGGCGGTCAGTGTAGCCACAGATGCTCTTTGACTATGTGTGAAGTGCTTTGGGTTCCTATGGACTTGATAAGGCGCTAAACAAGTACAGGTCATTAACCATTAGCCATTTTACCATATAATATATCTAGTCCTGACTAGACCTGACGTAGACTCTAGGTATTTTGAGTTTGAGATCTCTGGTCACAGTCCTGCTGTCTACCCACTAATGTTCTTCAACAAACCTCGAAGACCTTTACAGAACAGCTGATTTCATGCTCTGACCAAAATACACACCGGTTAATTCTACTTACTCATTAGCAAATTTCTGAAGGGAGATTAGAGTAAATCGGACTGAAAACCTCATGGCAAAAATCTGAAATGGTTTTTTTTGACAATAGTTTTGAAGTTTATTGAATGAAGAGCTGAAGGTAAAAGATGGATGGATCGATCGGGTTTGATGATTGGTCAGCCGAGGAAACTTTTTGATGAAGACTTTGGAAGAGGCAACACAGAGGTGGAGTCTTCAGGAAATAGATTTTCCCAAGCCAACTTAGACAGAGCCTGGAACAAAGAGGAGTGGATAGAGATGTAGAATGACACTAGGAAAAAGGATGTGATGGATTGTGAGTTTAGATCAGTGATCTCAAGCCGCATTCCTTGGGGTCCAGAGTCCTGGATCCTTTAGATGTGTTGCTTGTTATCCACACTTAAATGAAATGGTTAAACTTCCTCACTAGCATTCACTCAAGCTCCACAGCTCTGCTAAAGAGCTAATGTTAGAGCTAGGTCTGCTGAAGCAGAGAGAAGTCTAAAAGTTACAGGATACTGGCATTTGAGGTCTGGAGTTCGAGAACCCTGGTTTAAATAAACTGTGGGGTAGCAAGACGTGCGGCTGAAATGTGGGTCTAACCCCAAACATAAGCCAACATGATATCTTAACTCTGCACAAACATTTTTTTTAAAATCGTATATCCTTATCTTTACACACGACAACTATTTTGTATTTTGTGTTTCCCACTAAATTATGGTGAAGGAATCTTTGCAACGTGACGAAAGGCAAGGAATTTGAAGTGGCATAAATACTTTTTGTGAGGCAATGCATGCTAAAGATTAACACTTATCCATCTTCAGTTCTTTTTACCTTTTCACCAATCCCCTGCACTGACTCGTGTTAATTGTTCTGTCTCATGTGAGCAAACATGAAAAAAAAAGCTTTAACTAACAGTAGGTCAAAAACATCACTTGCAGTCCAATTAGCTTCTTGTGGATGCTGCACCATAAATCTAAAAGTTAAGTACTTGCTGCCAAATAAATTAGTGCACAGGTTGTGAAAACATCAAGGCTTTTAGGTCTCATTAATGACATATTGCCTTGATCTTTTCTTAGTTTCTGGGAGTTATGTTCTGGTACACACACATACACACACACACACACGCACACACACACTAAGTTGAATGCAGACGTCCTCCCATAACCTCACAAATACAATTAACAATAGGAATCTTGGGCGACGAGAAATAAGCGCAGATTCAAATTCAGCACCGTTCCTGAATGCCCCTGTGAACATTTACATTTCTTACATGGATTTGTTAATTCAGAGATTTGTTGATGCCTCATCGATTGTGTTTTCATAGGTTGTACAGACATGTGGAGTATATAATTATGCCAATATTTGATAATTATGTCCTAGAGGATCAGTGTTTTACGTGGAGTTAGAATAAAAAAATTACTGTGGTATATGGACTCTGTCTCTTCCAGCAGAGTAACAGGCATTTAGCTCATAAGCCTACGTTTTTTTCATGCTTTCTACCTTTCAGCACTCGAAATCCATCTTTCAGTAATTGTTGAGCTCAATTGTTTCCCATTTCCCTCTGCTCCGTTGTGCTATCCTCTGTACTTTTTCATTTTCAGTACCCATGATTGGATTACTAAACAGGCCAAGAGATGCAGAAAATAACCTCAAAGAGACGCATGGAGGCCGTAGAGAAACTTGGGATGACTCCTAAGTACTGCAAAATAACAACAAAGGGACATAAAGGGACCACAATGACTCTGCTAAAAATTACAGGGAAAGGCAAAGAGGAGCCAAGATGACCATAAATGTAGATGCAATTGTCCAACCAGGCCAAAGTAATGTGTTCAGCAAAACAAAAAGTACGAGAACTCAAATAAAACAAGAATTCAATTTATTCACTCCATTATTGTTGTGATTTCACACAGGCCAGATAACATTAATACCTCTGGATAATTCTGGTTTAAAGTAAGCTTTTAACTCTACCAAACTATTTCTTCTGAAAGAAAATAAAAGTAATGTTCTGAAGAGGCCCTGCCAAAGAGTCAACTTTAACCTTTTATAGAATTTGTGAAGTGAATTTGTGAATAAATAATCCAGATAGCAGTGGAAACGTGCAAATTTGAAGAAAGATTTGATAACTTTCATATTAAAAAAAGATCAACTGAGATACGAGTAGATAATTTTTGACATGGCATTTTCCAGATAAAAAGTAAGTAAACCACAAGCTATTGTTCTTTCACATTATTTTATGTATTTTTTTTGTGGAATCTTGTGTCAATTACTAGAAATATCTTCCAGGGTTATGAATAATTTGGGGCTTATGATTTATTCTGAAAAGGATTAATTTTCTTGATGGTGATATCATAATGGATAAATTCATAGCAACACATGTCTGGAAACTCAAAACTAAAGCATTTAAGACTTAAATGTCAAGGTAATTGTGACTCTTTTCTATTCTGTATTTATCAAGAAACAGAGCAAATTGACAGCCCTCTAGTAAGAATGTGTGTCGGTTTAATAAAAGATGCTAAAACGCTGCATTAGAATTCCTTCAAATAATTTAGCCCATTCATCCCCAAGAAGCCCCAAGAATATTTAAATTTTAGGGTGATTGGCGCAGTGCAGCTTTAACTAAACATGTAAGTGGCTCACATCCAAGAGTTATTTCTCCCAATAACAACATGTCTTGACCCAAAGTAAACTGAGGGTGTTTGCGAAAAATAATCCAAATACTGCAAGGTACAAAAACCACCAAGAACTCTGGACCATAGCATGTCTGATTGGGATTTTTTTTTTTTTTTTTTTTTTTCCCTAAAGCGAGAGTATTAGATGTAAGAAGCTTGAAATTATATATGTAAATAAATTGAGTAAAATAAAGTATTGTACTTTTTAAAAGCCTGCTTGATTTGCAATTGCACTAAGTACATATAATACACTTTATGAATTAATAAAATGCAGGAAAGCAAGTTTTTGTTTTATTAAAATCTTTTCTTCTGTCCCACACAGGCATATTGTGACTTTTAATCTTACAGGTTTTCCACCATTTTAATAAAAGTAAAATATTTGGACCCTTAGCGTCTCTTTCTGCTGCTCCAAAACCGTGGCAGCCATCTGAAGGTGTTGATGTGGAGGGGGAAAAAAAAACAAAAAAACAGAATAGGCGGTGTCAGATGGTGTGCTAGCTCTGCAGGGCGGTTGATGGATGGGGCGCGGAAGCTGGGTGAGGTCTGCCTCCTCCGTGGCAGCTAAACCAGCCCGCAATGGTAACAAGCACTTGTGCCTGCTGCCAAGTGACGTTAGAGGAGATAGAGATGCTGTTCAGGATGGCAGGAGGGTTAAAATGTGACGACAGGAAAACAGAGAGAGAGAGAGACAGGAAAGAGCAGAGAGTTGCAATGGGAGAGATAAAAAAAAGGGACAAGAGGAGATGGATGTAGAGAGGAAAGGTCAACAATGAGGAAAAGATGTAGAGCTACAGGGGGCTACTCCAACATTATAAAGCACCCTGTATGAAATAGTAATAGATGAAATCTAACAGAAGAGATGGCAGAGGAGGAAGACAAAAGAGACAAGTGCAGAGACATCACCTAATGACGACAGGAGACATTAAAGCGGCGGCTGATTTATGTGAAGCTGGAACATGTATTAAGTAAAGCTGTGCTAGGTGTGCCCAGTTTTCAGAGGATCTCACCTAATTAAACACTGATTTATGAAAAACAGATGCAGACAGTTTTTTTATTTTATTTTTTTTTTAATCACTGATGCGCTCTGTAAAGAGAGGCTTAAATAAACGTTGGGTCTTGAACAACAGATCTGAAGAGAGCCACAGCCGCAGTCTGTCACTGATGTTCTTTAATAGGCTGTGGTTTCAGCTTTGTAGCAACGCTTGAGGAGGAGTTGACCTTAAAAATACTGACGTTCAGTTGGTGCGTTTGCGGGTTTTAATGATTCTGTAGAGCCTGAAATACGTGAATCGGCATTCCTAAACTTTAGCTTCCTGCTCAAGGAATCATGGCTTCCTGCACAATTCGACATCACTGACCGAAAACTAAGAAATCTTCAAATGGGGTTGTGTAGTTTTATAAAGTGTCAACAAAATAGAAATCAGGAGGAGTATGCTATTGCTAAATTGCTACTGGACTGTCAAGTAATAAAACTCTATTTTATGCTATGTTGCATGTTTAGCTTTTTCTTTAAAGCTATTTATATGCGAGACTGAAATAATAAAATCATTGCAATAAATTTGAACGTGGAGTTTATGAGGCTAAATTTATCCTCTAAGATGCAGCATATGGATCTGAACAGGCAGAAGCAGCGGTATATGATGAAACCATAAACCACTGCTTGTGGCTTCACATTGTTTCTATGCAAATGTGGTGGTGCAATATGTTTTTCTCCACACATCTGCTTCAGTCGCTTGTATTCAAACAGTGGTAAAGGCAGTTATTTTATTTATTTATTTATTTATTTTTGGATGCTGTTTGCAAAATGAGCATGTTCCATCTTGCTTTGTCTCATCTCATGGTGAAATGCATAAAAATATCTAAGATGTTCTGAAAAAAAAAAAAAATACTAGCAGTGCATTTTGGAAGAGCTGCTCATTCATAAATTTTAGTGCTTAAGAAATTGAAACTGAAATTTAACTGAAAAGTGGTCCATTTAAATCATGTTTGTAATTATTTTCACTTTTAGCTCCAGCCAAATGTAAACGGGTCTAAAGGAAATGAATGTTTTTGTAAGTGCTGTGTCCCAGAAATGCCTATATAAGCAAACCGATGGCCACAGCACTTCCTCTCTGTAAAGTAAATGGGAAAAATTTTCAACTTTGTTGATTATAACAAATCAGATGTCAAACTCCCAAAGATTTTTTTTTTAATATAGTCTGCTTTCAATAAAAGGCATTAACCATGCAAGTAGACAAGCCCTCAAATGTGAGCTTCTTTGTAAGTTTGCCACAATTTCCAAATGTGGAGCATACGACCTTCATCTGGTGGACAAGTGAGTGAATTTTCCCGTTTTCCTCCTGCTATATTTTAACTGTTTCTGCGAACGCCTCACCTTGACACTTCATTGGCAATCTCTGCCATCTCAAACAGGCTTTTTCAAAATCTTATTTCAAGGAAGGAAGAAGGCCATAAAAATACCTCGCTGTAGTAAATAGCGAGGTATTTTGGATATTTTTGGGCACTCTTTCAAGGACTTTGCAACAGAGCAAAACAAAAGCAGATTTTTTTTTTTTTTTTCGTTTTTCGTTTATTTTATCTCGTCTCAGGAAACGGTTCAATAAATCTTATCCGATATGGCTCATTTTAACACATCACCGCTCCTCTGTGTTGTGATCCTTCTTTTTAGATGTCTCTCTATTGGATAATAAATCTGCAACAAAAATAATAACAAAAAAAATATCTATTGTATGACGGACAAAAGGAGCTCAAAAGAGCTTTCATAGCATGTGTTCCTTGGTGTATTGTGTGTCAGATGAGGTCAGAAAATGGATTCACATGTCAAAATTGAAGCCCAGGAGTTTCTCATTAAAATCAGACCTTCCAGACACTTGAGCATGAAGTGCAATAAACATTAGCCCTTGCTACGGATTGTTCTTTCATCCCAGGGCTTCTACTATCTTATTGTCACCGGTGTTTGTGGATAATGATTTAAAAGCGGCCTAGCTGACATGCTATAATGGGATATGATAGAGATAGCCATGTTGGCTTTTTGTGCTCGGGAAATTTATCGATGTTGACATGTCGGCTCGCAGGACGCGACGCGCGCACACACTTCCCGCACATGCAAGTGTTGCACACATTTCACCCTCAGCTTTCTGATGGCGAAACCATATGTCTCATGACACTAAGCTGTCAGTAGCATTTTGTGTTCCTTAGTTGTTTTGTCAATGTTGGTGTCACAGTTTGAAAAATGACAGTGACACACACACCACAAAAAAAACAAAAACAAAACAAAACAAAAAAAACAAAAAAAAACGTCATGTTTAATGTTAAGGCAAGAAACGGAAAAATGCTGGGACTATAAATTTCACACACATAAATTAAAGCAGTGACAGAATAAATTTGCTCAGCTGGTTTTATACATCCTGCTTTTGATTTAGATGTTCTACCTGAGGCACTTTAAGTTATCAGACTCTAGAGAAAGTGAGACCAATTTCCACCCACTCTGCTTTAAAAGCTAACATCGTCTGTGTGCTGTCCTGTGGTTCATATTTTGAGAAGTCTCTTTCTTGGTTTCAAAGCTAACACTATGGTGCCATGAAAAGTATTTATGCCTTGGGAACTGTCTGCCACCCCCCCCCCAAAAGAAATCACTGTTAAGAAATTTGTTGCATCGAGGTTTTCTCCGATACACCAAAGACAGAATGGCAAATCATTCTCAATCGATGGGCAACATTATTTTGTTTCCGTTTGTAAAATGTGTGTAACCTCTGTTCAGTTAAGAGTCGTGGGACATAGAAAGCTAATGGAAAGACATCAAAAATGAAAAAGAAAATATATAGAGGAGTGTAAAACTTGTAAAACTGCATAGCAAGAGCAATCAGAAACTTACAAAACCCTCGGACTGAGATGGTTGGACACCAAGGCGTGGATGTATGTGTCGCACATGAACACATACATCAAAAAAAAAAGGAAGCTCTCCTAAATACTCACACGTTTGCTAAATTTCCCAAGCCCACATTTAGGTTTCTTTCCCGTTGCATTAAAAATTTCCAGCATGCGGCACAGTTGTTCCTTGGCACCTGAACTGAACTCATCTCTCAGATGGACTAAAGCTGGCCATGACCTGGAAGTGTTTATCCCAGCATGAATCATTAACCAGACACAGAGAGCATGGTGTTGGTGCAGGGAAGCGTAGTGCTGGCACAAACAGCATACACTGCACACAGAAGGATGTCCAGACACGGGCACACCTTCCGTATCTCGTCCCTCGTTCCTCGCTCTGATTTATTGCAGCCAGATCTGTGTACACCTCTCCCTCAGTGCTAATGAGAGAGGCCAGGAAAAATTAAAAAGCACACAAAGTCCTGTTCCTTCTTGTTTTTTTTTTTTTTTTTTCTGTGACGCTGAACAGAAGAAAACACTTGCAGCCAAGCAGAACATTGGATTTTTTTTTTTTTTTTTTTTTTTTTTCCCTGGCCTAAAAAAAAAAAAAAGGCAACAGGGGG
>NW_015112767.1:110595-124288 GCF_001443285.1 Poecilia latipinna | reverse complement strand
TTTTTTTTTTTTTTTTTTTTTTTTTTCTGAGGCCCGAAAAAAAAAAACACTTTCAGCCCAAAAGAAAATTTGGTTTTTTTTTTTTTTTTTTTTTTTCCCTGGCCTAGAATACAAATGAAGGCAACAGCGTGATGCTGCTAAACTGGTATCATTTTGGATGGGATGCTGGAGGAGTTTGAGTTGCTAGGCGAGGAGAGTGCATTATAGGTAGACTTATTAAAATCCCCTCCTCTGACATGTTAGGAGATACACAAGCAATCAGTGGGAGCATCATTTGTTATTTAACTCTGCAGTGTGGAGCCCGACTCCTGTGGTTGCAAGCGGTTCTCAAAGAAGGCCTTGAATTTGGCACACCTCGCTTCCTTCAGATCAGATTGTGGTTTATTTTTTATTTTTTTGGAAGGGATGGATCTGCCTTCAGTTGGAGTGCAAGACAAATTTAGAGTGCATAAGTATCTGAGAGCCTGAGGTTTTTAACAACAAACAGAGCCTATGTCGGTGTAACAATGCATTTACCCGAGACTACTTCTTTTGCTTTTTATCTCAAATTGAATCTTTAGGAATTACAGATTTTTTTTTTCTTGTTTTGTTTTTCTATCAGGTAAAGGAAATCCTGCCTCATTGCAAAATGTAAAATTTGTTGCAGCTTATTTTCTTTCTCATACCGTGTTTGTATGTTCTCTTATATTGGAGTTGCTGTTATTTGTTGTTTTTGTGGCCAACAACAGTTGCTTCTAAATGTGCTACGTCGATGAATTAGATTTTACTTAAAATGTATCAAACTGTAGTTACTACAAAATAAGAGTCTCAAAAGATGTTGTAGGGCTTCAAGGCTAAAACATTCAACTTTATGTTCAAGTCTCATAATTACAGCTACGAATTGTTTGACAAGTGCTGTGCTAATAGTGAAGGTAGTTTGTACTTTACTTTCTGTACATTGTCCTCGAGAAAAGCAAATGAAAAAGGGCCAAATGTTTTACAGGCAGACATTTTGCTTTGTTCTCATCACTTTTAGCTGAAATCCTTTATGAAAAGAGTAGAGGCATTGAAGTCTCGAAGATCATTGGTTCAAAGTAAAGCTGGATGTGTCTGAAGTTTGCGATTATTTCTTTAGTTTTTTTTTACTATTTTAATTTCTGAAACTAATAACTAGCAACTAATTTTGTTTGTTACAATATCTACATAGAAATGGTAATGTTGTGTGAGAGTTAATGTAGAAAAATAGTACAGTATGTCAAGAAAAATAATCAAAAAGCATGTTTAGTATGTCAAGTTCAGTGTCAGTCTTTTTTTTTGTTGTCTGTGCATCAGGGAAAAAAAGAATAAAATAAAATTCCTGATCACAGATCAGACACTGAAAAGCATTCGTATTGAGGGGTTGAGCGGCAATCCATCCACTGCGTAAAACTCCCAAAAGGCCGGGCCTGACCCAGATCATTTAACCATAAAGCAAAGACTGAGCACCTATAACAGCCAACACAGCCGCTTTAAGGCCTGCGAGGAGCATATGCAATAAGCACTTTCTGAAGATTAAGAGAGCAGCCGGGTGCAAGGTTGTGTATTCAAACAGATAAACAGAGGGCAATGCAGATGTATACATCATCATCCTTAAGGAGGTAAACTGTAAAAAAAAAAAAAAAAAAAAAAAAGGTAATTGCAAAAATACCTCGCTTTTTAAAGGGAGCTGTTTCCATGAATATTTATGGAAAGTGGGATGCAAAAGGAAAAGTTTGTTAGGAAAAGTTGCAAAAACAACAAGGATAAGCATAGCTAAAGAGATAAGAAAGGACCAGGCTGTTAATTTGGCCCCAAAGTCTGTCAGGAAGAGTTGATAAGCACACAATCCTGATTGCCTGATGTTCGATTTAAAGTTTTCTCACTCAGTGATGATTTGGGGAGCAGTCACCCTCTGATGCTATTGGTCCTCTGTGTTTTAAAAGGTCTGAGCACGTGTGCTTCCCTCTGCTAATGGGTTTTATGGAGATTCAGATTTTATATTCTAGACGGACTTTGTACCTTAAATTACCAAGTACCTGCTGTAATATTTATAGTGTCTACGTAAACTCAAATCTCCTAAACCCCATCGCAATTGAATCCACCATATTACAATGATATGAGTCACCAATACTATTTAAAAAAATGGCAAGGCCTGGTAACACAGAAGTCCTGCTCAGTATTGATGGCTCTGAATGCTTTATTCAGATCAGGTATTTAATTGCCACATGGATCCACATCTCACTAACGGTGCTTTATGCAATTAAACACAGAGAGAGGATTACTACAAGACTTTCTTTGGGAGATTTCTTCCTGACTTTTCTTTTTAAGTTTATAATCATCATTATACAGCGACTGAATGTTTATGAGCTACACAGAGAAAGGGAGGGATGAAAAGGAGGGAGTGATAGGGCGCTGTGTAATTTACACAACGCTGCTTATTCGTCAATTAGCCTAATAATAATTAATTTCGAGTACTGACAGTGAATATTAGTATTATTTAAAGAGGGAACTCAGTTAAGACGACGACAAACTGCTACACTACCACCACAAATTTGATTATCACCAGTTCATAATAAATAATTATTTATTTTTTCCCCCATTTATAATTCAACATTTGTATATGTACATAATACCCACTCAATGATTTTTATTCAAAAACATTTATTGGTGTTATGAATTCAGCAACCTTTTGGCAGCAATCATCAAAATTAACCAAAAACATGCTTGATATATAATCCAATGCGTAACAATTTTACTGTTGTGACTATAATTACAGAAATAAAAGAAAATGTAAATGCTATTCTTATAATAGACTCGCATCTCCGTTTCTAGTTCCTTTTTTCCGTCTGATCCAGTAACCTACTGCGCCGAGCTTTCTTCAGATTATAAAAAGAGGGACCGCTCCAGTCTTATTTCCATTGTAACACTTAATAAAACAACCGGCTGGTAGCAGAAACCTTGACATCTTTCTTTGGGGAGGATATGTATCCAATTAAAGAGCCAAGACACATGGGTTTGTTGGAATCCCGTGAACAAGTACGAACCACCTGGCCGCAGATATTTCTGCAGAGCCCGTCCTGCCCTGTTTGTACAATTAAACAGAAGAGGAGATTGTAGTGCAGCTGCAGAAGACGCTTTTTACTCTCCAGCAACAAATCTCCTGGACCAGCAGAACCACGAAGCCTGAAATGAGCCAGGCTGTTTACTTTGTTGAGGAGGACTAAATAGCATCTGCCTGCAGAAATCCAGCTTCCCCTGGGTCTTCGTAGCTCAAAGGCTTAAAGACTTGCTGGCATCTTGGAGGCTCAGGGATGAAGAAACGGTGCACACAATGACTGACTGAGGAGGAGATATGAGCAAACACAACAGGTCTACTGACTGAGGAGGAGATATGAGCAAACACAACAGGTCTACTGACTGAGGGTATTTTATATAGTGTTTTACTCTCAAAGATGTTTCATCAGACTGTGTTACACTGTTAAATATAACCAGCTGAATGTTTTGTTGTATATAGGGCATGTATAAACTCATGAGTAAAAACCAAAAGTCTTAGGGTGGAATTTTTTTTTTTTTTGATCGTCTCTTTCTGTTTAAAGCTTAAGGTGATGCGAAGTGTGGAGTTTATCACGCTTTCTGTCTGCTCCTACTGCTCCCTCCCGGCTTCATGCTCCCACCTTTGGACCCCCGTCCTCTCCCTCTGACCCTTGCTGCTGCCCCTCTATTCCATTTTCCTCCCAATAACCGCATGACAAATCGAGGCTGCCAGAAAATGATCTATGATTGTCCTACAGCTCATCCTCCGCTGCCCCATGTTCCCTCCTCTTCTCCTTTTGCCTCTTTTTCACCATCTGTCCCTTTTACAGGACATCCCCTCTTTTCCTCTTTGTATTTTTTAGATTTTAATGGCTTCACGTTCCTCTCTACATGGGTCACTTTATCTTTGTGCCCTTCTTCCTCCTCCTTACTGTCATCTTTAGCCTGGTCTCTTATTGTTCTGTATACTTTTATCTATATCTTCATTTTGCTTTTTGTTTGTTGCATACATATGTTGTTTTCACAGTCTTATTTGTGTAGTTTTTATTGTTAGTACAGCAAAGATGCTGTACAAATATATATTGTTGCTGATGCAAGTTATAAATGTTCACTTTCAGTCCCAGGGTAGGCCAATAGTAAACAGAATATCACAGAGATTCAAAAAAGAAATGTAAAATAAGACTCTAAGCAAAGTGAGAAAATGTTTCTTGGGGTTTCATATCATAATCTCTTACAGACAACAATAAATAAATATGATCTTAAATGAAACATAATAACAGAGGATAAACTTGTGCAAAGAAGATGGATATTTTCTGAAGTGTTAATTACAAGTAATATACGCCTGTCACGCATCCCAGCAAAATATTTTCTGCTTTTTATGACAAATTAATTCTACTTATTGACAGATGAATAATAAACACTTCACTCACCATGATCACGTCTCGTGTGAGTTTAAATCTGCAGTGTGCAGTGACTGCAAGTAGGAAATGTCAAAAATGATATTATAAATATGAAAATATTCTAATTTGTTGCTTTGTTGTGAAAAGTGGCCTTGCAGCTATTTTTTGATTACATAATACTTTATCAGAATTAGCCGCGCTGAAGTTTTCAAGCTCCTTATTTAGTCAGTTGACATTTATAAGTATTTTTCTTTCCAAGAAAGTGAAGTTATTGTGTTTTGTGCCTCAAGTCCAAGTCAAGTCTAAAATAAACTTTGAATGAGTCGCTGTTCACTTTAGCTTTATTGTTTCTTCGAATTACTGTCCCCTAACCTTATTTTACAGATGTAAATTAAAGAAATAATTAGGCAAAAAAAAATATATATATATAATAATTTTGAAACAACAAAAGGAACAAAATGTATACTTTTTCTTTTCTTTTGTTAAGCTTATATTTGAACCATGTTCTTCCAGTCTTGTTGAATCTGAACAAGGTTCTTCCTCTAAAGAGATTTCAACCTGAAAGATTTGAAAACTTAATATATGTAGCAATCTGTCTTGTTAAGAGTGAAAACTTTCACAACTGATGGTGTCATAATTACTAAATGTGACAACTGACCTGACTTTTTTTGTCCTGGAGTATTTCACTGTGTCTTTCTAACTTCCAGGGTAATACAGCTTGTCCTTTTAAGTTTCTTACAAAACAAAATCATAAATATTTGATGCAGTCAGGTGTGCAGAACAAACTCACTTGCAGTGACAGAAGGTTATACAGTTTGAACAATGTTTGTGATTATAAATTATGGTTAGCCTTATTGAAACAGTACACCTCTCGGGCAATTTCTATTTGTTCAATAGAGAGAACAGTTAATCTTGTTAAAGGGAACCAGTCATTTATCTGATGACCTCTGGAGTTTTATGTAAGTGTCAGGGGTAAATAGGAAAATTGCTCATGTAAGGCTTTTTTTTTTTTTTTTTTTTCTTTTCCGGTCAACCAGCTGGAATGTGTGCAGTGCAAGCTAGCAGATTTGAGATGTGCATAATCTCCCTGCACTACACTATAAAAGCCAATTATACCAAAATGCAACAATTTTGAAATTGTTGCTGTGGGTTCAGAAATATGTCTCAATTCCCAAGTGCAAGACTGAAAATACAACCTATAAGGGTAATTGAAAAGCCATGGACACAACGAGTTGTGTTGGTGCCAAGTACGCAACCTATCTCACTCCAAAAGCTCTGGAGAAAATGTTCAATTAAACTATCGTCCAGTGAAAAACATATCGACATAAAAGTTCTTTTGAGGCCACTTTTCTAATGTGGCCTGCTTGCTTACTTTTCCCCTTTTTTGGTTGCCTTTGGATAAATAGTGTACTGTCTAACATGTGCACATGTATATTCATGTGTTCCTTTGAATCACTTGCAGCTCTCTGTTAACACCCACACACTTGAAATATACTGTATGTCTCTATACTGCCTCTAAATATATGCAATAGATGCTTCTTGTGGGGAAAAAAAAAAAAAAAAAACGCAAATGAAATCATTCACTCAAAAGCTGCAACAATAATTATTCTAAGTGCTTCTCAATGGTTTTCCAAGTGTTGGTATATTTCTGTGGACAAAATAAAAATAAACATGGCAACATCTGACTTGACTTTGTGAATGTTGAGTGTCTGTTTGAACCTGTAGATGATCAGTCCTGTTATCCAAGGTACAAAGTATTCCTCAGCCCAAATTTAGCCTCCACTTGAAGAACTGTTGTATTTGCATTATATTAGTCTAGTACCTGCATTGTGTAAACATGCATTGCTAAAAGGTATGAACAAAACACTAAAACATTAGGCACTTCCACCATTACAGATTTCATAGTCAGTTATTGTTGACTGTGATGGAGACGTACAAATAGAGCCTAAAATCACTATAAATATTTTTAAAACATTTCTGAATAACTTAGCAGTGTCTCTTCAATTACATGGTACTAAATCTTATGGAATATAACAAAACAGATTATAAGACTGAAAACTCATCACAGTTACTAAGTTGCAATAACGCAAAGCGAAATATCAACGGTATAAGTAAAGACGGCTTTGAGCATTAATTGGTAAAGTTCCCCCCAAACTAATGCATTAAACTCATCAAATATAAAAATTAAATCTTAACGCTAAGGCCTATTCATATTTTTTTTTTCCAGTAAGTTGGCGAAACACATTTTTTTCTTAGCCATTTGGTACAGATCTGTATTCTCCATAAATAAATAAATACAAAAAAAAAATAAAATAAAATCTTCCTTCATGAACAGTATGATAAATTTATGCACCCTCAAGTACCAATGCATCCCATTCATGGTAATTATGGGTTCCGCCTCAGTCATTCAATGAAGCCATTATCTCTGCAACAGGTCATCAGCACCTCACTGGATAAACCTGTTGTTCTGAGAAGAGCCTTGCCCACAAGCCAGTGGGAGTTTTCTAGGACTGCGAGTGCTCCTGCATTCGGATTAGCAGATTTATTTTTGCTTCGGGAGAACTGTGTGAAATCCTTAGCTGAATTTGGTCTAAATCCACGGAGCTCTCAGTGGAGAATTACTGTGCAATTGTGTAAAGAGTCGAGGGACAGATTTCACTTTGATTGCATAGTTTGTCAAAAATGTTGCAAAGAGTCGCCATGAGAAGCTTTCTACGTTTGGTTTCAAGGAGAGCTTTGAAGACATCCCTTCCTTCGGATCAAGATAATATTTGAATTACAATTACTGTTATTATATCAGGATAGTAATCAATTATTTTCAATTTTTGAAATTTTGTTTATTTTTCTTTAAAGTTTTTGCTTTCAGATTGAATCTTAAACTTTTCTTCCTCATCTTGTAAATGTATGATTTATATATGGACAAAGTAGAAACGCATGCAGAAAAGTAGAGACCTGTCAATTTTGTCAAAATGAACACAATGTCAAACTTCACAATTTGAATGAAGCCACATAGCGCAAAATGTTATCATGGCAACAAAAAAGACAGTCAGAAAACAGTTTCTATGGAAAACAGACAAGGTGGCATTTAAATAACTGTTTTCCTTCCCTTTCATCTGCCAAGGATAATTCACAAACCTGCCCGGTTCCACTCGAGTATTAAGATTTACACAACTTATTTTCTTTGCCTTTCTCTCTTCTTTGCTCAATATCCCTAATTTTCCCTAATTGTTTATTCATTTAACCCCATGCGAATGTCTGATATACTAAACAACTCAAAGGCTGTGCATTGAAATGTCTTGACGAACGCACAACAGAAAAAGCTTTTCTAAGAATGAGTAATAGTCCTCAAGACATGCAATCAAGGTGGAAACAATACTGCCCCATCTTTTAAGCTAAGTGTTGACAGGTGGCATAAAGTTTTTGCACTGATATCCAGGATTTGGATTTGTTCAAACATGAGAAGTGCATCACGGTCCTGATATCCAGGATTTGGATTTGTTCAAACATGAGAAGTGCATCACGGTCAAACTGTCCCACTTTGGTCTCATCTGTCCAAATGGCAATGGAATTATTAGGTTAGATGCAAACTTCCATCCCCAAAGTGTTGCTACCAGAAGAGGCTTTCTCCTGCCAACCCCGTCCTGACAGGTCAGCCTGTCGTTAACCTGGGGTTATATTTAAATAAAAAATAGATGAAAACTGCCTAATTTGAAAGGGTTTACTATCTTAACATAATTATATCCAGTATTTATACTTGTGAAGATGGCTACAAAAAAAAAAGGTTATTCCCTTGTCTTGCAAACTAGTAAAATTATTTATTTTAGTCATGTTTTCATGTGCGTAGAGGATAAAGCTTCAGACATTCAGTTGAGTTTACTGTATTCAGTGATATAAGCTCGTAGTCTTCCATCCATGCTTTCAGGTGTGGTGTTGGTACGTTTTGTATGTTTTCCCATGGCACCAATTTATCAATGTTAATTGCCCTTACTCTTTAACTCTCAAATGTTCATGCATTTTCTTTATATATCAGTGTTTTGCCTTTGGCTAGGCTTATGGTTTTAGATATCCTTCCACTGGCTTCTTGGTGAGTGTCCCTTGTTTTAAAAGTACATCTGAACAATGTCTAAATAGTTACAGTTAAACAATTAAAGTTGGCAGTTGTTTGATTAAAACAAGTCATTTTTTTTTTGCAACATTTGAATTTGGTTTTTAAGTCTAAAATTAGCCCTGTTTTAACTAAGAATGACTTGCAGCACAAAAGAGCAACATTATCTAACATCTAACTTTCTTGTTAGTGTTGCAGCTGTTTTGCAGCTCTGCAAAGGACTTAAAAAAAAGCTTTAAAAACGTTCAAGACTAACCGTATTTGAACTGTATTTGAAGCAGTTAGAAATGCAATAAAAAACAACAACAATGAAAGAAAAATAAAATGCAATCCATGGTAGTTCAACCCCAGTGCGATCGGAACTGTTGCGCTGTCGTGCTGTCATTAAAGTACTTAGAAACCTCTCAAGTAGCACTTGTGAATTTTATGTTGCGGTTGTTTCTCTAAGGGTTTACGTAATATCCGTTTTGTAAAGCTCACTGAGTATTGCTACAAATATGCCTCAATACATTGCTATGAAAAATAATGCACAGTTCATTAAGGCAATACGGTAGAGCATTATCTGAGCACTAAACGTAATGTGACAAACATTAGAAGACTTTGTAGATGCATATTAATCACAATTTATACCCCACCCAGCTTAGAGGAGACCGGTGAAGCATGCAGCGGAGCCTGATGAGAGATGTCTTGTGGAGCAGGGGTTGTAGTAGCGCCACGAGGCTTCAGGGTGTGTGGCACAGGGATAGATGGATAAAGAGGAGAGAGTCTGCTGTCCAGGATGCCCTGTAGAATCTCCTCCAGATCCTTCTTTCAAGCAGGTCTTTTCAGCCCCCTATTCAAAAAAACAGTAATTGCATCATTTTTCAAGCCCCTTGCCTCTGTCTGCCTGGGAAGTTGGCCCCATTAATCAAACTAATGGAGAAGTAAGTGATTTCAAAATATAGGCTTTGATCACGCACCCCCTCTCCTTTCCACAGCTCCACCCTCTCCGCTTTAAGAGCCCGTCCTTCCCCTTCCCTCCGTTTCTTCTTCGCGCCGTCTTCCCTCTCCTCTTCACTACATAATGTATGGAAAGGAGCAGCAAAAGTGAAAAATGAATTTTCATAATCCGTTTTTTTTTTTTTTTTTTTTAAGACATTTGCCAATGCACATAAGAGCTTTGCTTGTACATACTCTGGGATTGCTGTGCTTTATCTAACTCAAAGATACTTTCCAATATAGCAGCGGATCAAATTGCATATAAACACTTTGGAAAATGGTTAGTCTGAAATCATTGTGGCCTATTAACAGGCAGTATGTCCCAAAGAGTCACAGTTCAGACACAATTATTGATCCTGATGTGCCTGATTAAATTAAAGTGCACCCCAGGTGCATTGAAAAGCTTGTGCCAGCTATAAAGCAGCACGGCCATTATTTGAGGCTGCTACCGGAGCATTCGGGGGAAATTTGATTGTTTCCCCATCAGAGTCAAAAATCACTGCTCAGAAACAATTTTCTAATTTTTCATGCAACTGGTTTGCTCAAGTAAATGCTTTAATCACTTTGCATTTCCTCTCTCTTCAGTTGTAGCCTGTGGCTAATAACGGCCCGGGATTGTGGCTTATTGGTTTCTCTCGTCGTGGTGAAGAGAGAGCTGAGTCAAAAAGCGAAGCTCTCGATTTACTGGTCGATCTACGTTCCTACCCTCATCTATGGTCATGAGCTTTGGGTCATGACCGAAAGAACGAGGTCCCGGATACAAGCGGCAGAAATGGGTTTCCTCGGCAGGGTGGCTGGGCTCTCCCTTAGAGATAGGGTGAGAAGCTCGGTCATCCGGGAGGGACTCGGAGTAGAGCCGCTGCTCCTCCACGTCGAGGGGAGCCAGTTGAGGTGGCTCGGGCATCTGGTCAGGATGCCTCCCTGGTGAGGTGTTCCGGGCACGTCCCACCGGGAGGAGGCCCCGAGGAAGACCCAGGACACGCTGGAGGGACTATGTCTCTCGGCTGGCCTGGGAACGCCTTGGGATCCCTCCGGAGGAGCTGGAAGAAGTGGCTGGGGAGAGGGAAGTCTGGGCCTCCCTTCTGAAGCTGCTGCCCCCGCTACCCGACCCCGGATAAGCGGAAGAAGATGGATGGATGGATGGATGGTTTCTCTGAAAACTTCATAAAACGAGACCAGTAGAATTTTTTTTTAATTTATTCTTTTTTTTTTTTTTTCAAACACAGAAATGTGTTTCTACTGGAGTAACATAAGTGTACAGGATATGCATTAAATACTTGGAAAGACTCATTTTGGATAAAGCATCAATGGGGCTTGGCATGGATGCAGTCAGTCTGTGGTTCTATCTTTCTCTTGTCAATACTGCATAGTTTGTTTCTGGGCTTTGGGTCAGGCCAATTTGCTGGGCAGTTAGGCACAGTGATGCTCTGCTACTGTAAATAAGTGGCAGCTCCTTTGCAGACTCGAGGCTTAGTGCACACTGTTTGGGTGTTATTTCCATTACTTATGCTCCGTTTTTGACCACATTTTTTCCATCCAAATGCAGCTTACTTAACAGTGATTTCATCATCAGTTTTTTTTTATTCACTATAAACCACAATCAGCAAGATTACAGAGATTTACACTTAAAATGAATCACTCCACAAATCAATGAGTTTCACCTTTATGCTTTACTTAAGGTGCTCATTTTCAGCTATGGTATTTGACTAATACTTGACAGTTAGTATCCTCATAGTCAGAAACTATTATCAGAATATGGAGAGATGTTTCCTTAGAGATGCTTCCGACTTTTAGTGGGGTGTTTGGCATTTTTCCTCTGATGATTTACCAATATCCAGTTGAAAAGTCTATTGCTGATTGGCTCCCTTTATTCCCCCCTGTCTCTTGGAATAGTATCCTCAGAAGTGAATGCTGCTCATTTCTTTCATCAAAAAAGAACTACATCCTGGTATCCAAACAACTCAATTTCAGTCTAATTCAACCCACAAATTGACATCCTGAAGGTTTCTGGCTCCATCGAGTTGAGCATTGGCCTGCTTTGGTCAAATTGAATTCTCATTCATCAGCATCCTTGTAAACCGGCCTGTCTGAGTGATTGCATGAGTGCCTGTCTTCAAATAGAAATGCCACAATTGCCGAGTTTCATCAGGGCAGTCTTGTTGGGGATCCTTGAATCCTGGGCCAACCGTGGAAAAGATGGCTGAAAAAAGAGGTTTTATCCATCGTAACACTTAGATAAGGCAGTGTTGTACAAAAAATGTTGCAGCTTTATTGGTCTCACTTTGTTTGTGCCGGATACAGAAGATCAGAGATATGTAGAGTTATGCCAACAATTTAAAATGAATAAAATAAATGGTATGGAGAGTCACGTCAAATTAGAATGTGTTGCACGTTTCTTTTGGCAGTGTATGTTTAATACGAAGGCATAACAATAATAATAAAACACATATAAGTTGAGGGGATCTCAGAATATTCTTATTTGAAGCAGTGTCATCATTAACGCCTCTTCTTTTCTTCCTCCTCTTCAAACCTCCCTTGGTGTTGGTGTTTTGGCATTAACATTATGTCAAAACTTAAACTTTCACACTCCCACTCTCTTCGGCACCTCTTGGTTTCCCACGATGCTCTGAGAAGACATGTCTCACGCTGTTGTAGATTAATTAGGTGAGATTCATGGAGATCTCTGGCCCAGCTAACCTCCTACAGCTGCCTCTCTCGTACGTTCGTGTTTGTTTCTCTTGTCTGCCCACTTGTGCTGCTCACTTTTGTTCAGCCAGGACTTTTTGGGGGGAGATCAAAGCTGCCTATGTTGCCTCTAATGTTCAGCTATTTAAAACACGTCCCTTCATTTTTCAGGAGAATTACAGTTCTATTAGGGCCGTTTTCTACTTACGAGTCTTGCGACAAGAATTTGCCATCATGTGGTGTCATTTTGTTGAGGCCTTTGCCACATTGTCTTTGCAGTCCCAGCCTGCGTCCCCAGGCTTTTCACTTCGAACTGTCCTTTTTTGACTGAACCAAACAACAGAGGCAATAGGAGCTCACCATTATATAGGAAGAGAGAAAACCACAAACCAAAACATTTTGGCATGCTTTCAGTTTTTCCCCGTCATTTACTTTGAATGATCTTTTTGAAAAGTCTCCACTGTTTTACTTGCAACAAAGAAAATCAGCCACTGGGTCTGTCTACTTCTTCAATCTCACTGGGACTTTGCCCATGTGAAATAGCTGTTCTTTATTGAAATGATTGCTGATGACTGATTTAAGTAGCATCCAACAGAAACTATATTCAAAAAGCAAAAACAGTCGGCTTTTTGCTGCAGACATTACTTTGCACAATAGGAATTTGGATACATGCTAGATCCTTAAAAATGCTCTTGAGAAGCAATTTGCAATGCATTGAGTACGTCTTGTCTACATTCCCTAAAATTCCTTTTTTATTGCTGTCGATATCAATGATTTTGATTGGATAATGTCATTGGGGTGCATGATAAGATGCTGTAGATTATGTTTTACATGCATACTCTGAAATTATGATGATATAACAAGACCATTTTCATGTTTTTTTTTCCATCTTTTTTTGTCTCCCTTATTGTTTTTTTCGTCACTCTACTCTGCTGGCAGTTTGTCTACCAGCTGTAACTTTCAGGCACTTTCCACAACACAGCATGAGAGTGTACCCCGGAGCAGAGATTACAGCAGTCGACATGTGGAGTTGTCTAAATGTGTGAGTGTACCTGGAAGGCAGTACTTCCTTAGAAGTAATATGAGAAACAAGTCCTCAGCACATGCCGGGGCTGAGAGGCTTTCCGAGGTTGCCACCATGGTGGCGGAAGGGGTCTGAACTTTAGAGTTATAGAGCTCAGCTGTTCCCTAATGCAAGTAAAGAAATTTATTTTAGATATCAACTTCCAACAAAACTAAAGATCGACTTTCAACAGAGAGCCACTTGAAGAGGATTGGTTAAGAAGTTGAGATTATTTGTTGTGCTGTCAAGAGAATATAAGATCCTTAATCCATGATAAATGGCTAATTAGCTGTTTTAAAATAGACCAATGTATGTATATTTTCACTTTTATGGTTGAAAGAGAAAAAAAAAGTGTTACTCATCAGATTTATTCGCCTGAAGATGTATTGTTGTTATGGAAGGCAGTTATTGTATTGTCCGAGTAACACAAAA
>NW_015112767.1:59221-106888 GCF_001443285.1 Poecilia latipinna | reverse complement strand
TTGCAGAATATGTAAAAGATAAAATATTTTTACTATGTAAATTTTCTTTGAGTGTGACAGATTTGTGTTCTGGTGCTATTATACAGCATGAGGAGGAACTGCAGTGGGATGATTGTATTACATAGATTGGGAAGGAAAAAAACAATTGCAAATAAGCTATATTTTGTTTTGCCTATTGTAAGGCTCAAAATGGAAAAAAAAAAAAAAATTCTTCAAATTAGTTTCAGGAGAGCGTTAGTGGAATATAATGAGATTCCTTTGAAGATCATTTTGCCACCTCATTACAAACGGTACCCGAAAACACTTCTCCTCAAATGGAACAAACCCAAAGAAAGACTACACACATTGCGATATTGAAATATACTGTGAAAACTGCTCCAAAAGCCTCAGCCCAATGGCTTTTTACTGCCTTGGTGTATGGTTCTACTTTGGAAGCTCTTCAGTCTGGTGTGACATTCAAAAGTCGTCGCACTGCGTTTTAATCCTGTTTGTGAATCACAGACGTACCTCTCACCACATAACGGCTCACAGCTACCCACAGGAATATATCTCTGGGGAGTCAAAGAAGAGCAACTTCATGCTTTCACACACCTACAGCATGGAAATGTTTGTAGTATTTTTCCTTTGACACAAAACTGTATGTGATACTTACACCTCTCTACTCACTCCAGCCAATAAAAAGCAGAAGTCTGCAAATAAAAGAAAAACATCAAGGGAATATTGGAGGGGAAGAAGAGAAGCCGTGGTTGGTTGTTTGTTTATGTCAAAAGGGACAATGCACACTGCAAAATATGCCAGAGTTGGCCATAACGACTAGTTTTCATCCGTAGTTCCTCAAGGTGCAATCAATGTAAATACAATACAGACAAGTTAACAAGCTTCTCCCAACAAAAATAAATCAATAAAAATCATTTTTTATCTTTTATTTTGTATGTTTTACCTCTCACTTTGTTTTTGCAAAAACCTTCCAACAAGAAAAATGGTTGACGAAAACAACTTTGTGTGCATTTCTGCTCGACAAACAGCGTACGCTCACACAAAATGCAACACTTGACTCAGTGTTATGGGTTTTCCTAATTACAATTATTAAAATGAAGAGCAAAATCCCAATCGATGTAGATTCCAGTGTGCATCATGACTGCTTTCTCTACAATCTGAATAAAAGATGGAATATAAAATGTTCAGATTCCTTTTGGTTCCATAATGTAAGCGCTTTATATATTCATACTGTCTCAATCCATTCATACACTCTTTCCATGTATCCACTTGTTTTATTTTTCATCAGAAAAGCATCACATTTTGATTTGAAAATTCTGAAGGTGCCTCGTAATGAGGATTCCAATCATGTCTGCATCGTAAGCAAGTGGAAAACTACTTATGCACAGGTAGAAGCTAGCAGCCTGGGTGCCATGGCAAACGGGCGTCGAGATTTGTTTTTAATGAGACATGGCTGTGCTGTTCTCTTGTAAGGCTGGTGTGGTTTAGAATACTGACTACTGTAAGGCCAGTAAAGATTTGTTCTGGTCTATTGATTCTACCAGCTGCACTATCTCTTGAGATCCTGGTATTTGTTGGAGAGGTTGAATTTCTATACACAACTCTCTCTTTTTATGGTTTGAATTGCTCCACAGTTGCGAACCAAGGCTAGCTGGCATCTGTTTTGTTCAAAGCTGAGTTAATGGAGCAGAGTAAGTGTGTTTAAAAGTGTGTTTCCACAGCAACAGTGGCAAGGCTGGGGTCAAAGGGAGTATTGTGAATCTTTTATGACAGACCTCATTACTCCTTCCTGGTTACTTTCTGAGACCCTATCACAGAGAGAACATTGAGAGCTGTGTCTGCTACCGAGACCTTTTCATTGTCCATCTTCCTTAAATTACTGCCAAGAGTCTGTGGAAGCAATTCGCTTAAAATCAAAAAAAAAAAAAAAAAAAAAAAAAAGTTTGGTTGCTATGTGCAGTGACCTGACCTTGAAATTAGAGCGAATTGCTTCAAATGAAGCAAATGTTGATGCTGAATTCACACATTAGGTGAGAGATCGAGGAGCAGAGTGAGTTGAAGAAGACAAACAAATCCGTGTTCTTTTAGGAACAGCTTTTATTGGATCTGAACAAGTATTTATTCCTCATCTGGATGAGAAAACCAGGATGTTGTTCCGTGTGAAACTGAGTTGGAATGCCCTGATGAAGCATTTACATCTGCTGATTATTATACACTATTTGTTTTAAAAGTTGTAATAATAACTGTGCAACTAGACCAATAACTTCATTTCTTCTACTTTAGAAGTAGCTGAAGTGCTGCAGCCAGTTTTGCGTCTCCTGTTTTGTGTATTCATGCTACATTTTTAGAAAGCAGGAACGTGAAGGTCCAAACAAACTCTGGCAAGTTGCACAAGTGCAGTCAAAGTGCAAACATTTTGATCTCGGAAAGGCAGCCCTAGAGTTTTACAATTGTTTTATATTGAACACCTTAAACAAGGGTGCCTGAATCCAGCTCTAACAAGATATATGAATACAATAAATAGCTCATGACCAGCTTCCTTGACATGCTGATGAAGAAATTCCTCCTTCTGATGCAGGTGTGATTCAAGTATGCTGCTCATTCAAAAGAAATGCTTGTGGAATAATTTCAATAATCTCCTGCAGTGTCTCAGCACTTCCTTCCTCCCAGAGTTGCATAAAGTTTGAGTGAAACACCATGTGGGAATTAGATGAAATATTGGTCTTTCAAAAAAAAAAAAAAAAAAAAAAAAAAAAAAAAACAATCTTTAAGTAGAGTTTTTTAGGTGATATATCATCAGACTGCAAAAAAGAAAACAAAAATCCAAATCTGTACTGTACTTTTACCATTACCTTATTCAAAAAACAGTTTACCTTGGTATTACCAGATTGTTGCAGGAATGCTAATCCTATTTCTTTTTACCATAACTGGGACCAGGACCCTCCCAACTAGAACTTTGCCGTGGTCGTTAAGGATGGGCTCATTTGGACCCCACGAGTTTTTTAGTCTGTGACCCTACATGCGTGTCTTTTCTGTTTTTTTTCTGGATATTGATTGTCTGACGACACTCCCCGCGCTTTCCCCACTGTCTGACGTTTACATGTGCTGCACTCCTACTGAGCGTCGTACAAAGTCCACACAAGGGTAACGTGACAGACTCCACCACCTTCTTATTTGAAATGAAACAAAAAAAATTTCTTCATTGTTTTAGTTTGCATCTTTTTGCATATAAAAATGTTAACAGTATCCTGCTATTGTAGGATGATTTATGTGGCGATCCACCAAAAAATGGGCTGTTGACTGGAGGAGACTGATAACCTGCTTGATCAGCCCTGACCGGTGACCGGCCAGTCAGAAAATAAACTGGGGTTTTTTTCTTAGTCAGTGAGCACACTGTCGAATGCCACAAGGTAGCACTAACAAAATCATACCACCATACAAGTGGGTGGTGTGGATGTTTTTGTAATGTCAATTTTAGTAATACTTAATGCAAGATGCTGAAGTCTTGCATTAAGTATTACTTAATTGTCTTAATTGTCAGTGGCCGCTCTGTTATATGTGGCGTTGCATCACCTTTTCTAAAAAAAAAAAAATTCTGACCACTCACAGCAGGAAGACAGAATTAGAATATTTTGAATGCTGTTCTTTTGTCTTGTGTTATAATTATTAGAGAAATGTAAATTTTCTCTAGATTTCAACTAATAAAAAAATAACACACAGCGTCAAAGTACTGTACCTAGATGCTGATGGCATCTGACTTATGAGATTGATTTTAGACTGAGATGTGATTAGTTTTATGCAAAGAGGAAGATCCTTTCTCAGTTTAGCAGACATGAAATTAGCGAGGAACGGATTAAGCAGAATAGTGCAAACGTTAGATTCCCACACAGCCAACCTTAGGCACCTAGTAAATTAAAGCATTGCTGCAACTAACATCAATTTTGTCTTCGATTTCATACTTCACTTATCTAATTGCATTTTCATAACACTCCTGCTTTCGCCGCCTTTCTTAACTTTTTTTCTCCCCCGGAGGACGATGCTGGAGAAAACAATACGCAGCAAAGAATGACGTCTCCCAGAATGACAGATCAATTATGTGTTTGTTGCGTCAGAACAGATGTAGCTCAGCATCAGATTTCAAACGCCATTTCATTCGCAAAGGTTCATTTCCAGGGTGTCTGGTGTTGTCAGTGTTTAGCCGGCCTTCAAAAAAGGATGCAGAGCATCTCAAGCATTGTTGTCTGTTTTGCGCCAAGACATCAATCCCAGCTGGCGCTGTTTGTGTTAACTAACTCACACCACAACACTTGACTTTACCATTATGCCATCTGACAGATTTTGTCTGGAAGAATGAATTCTCCCCAAAGAACTGTCGTTCCTCTGGAACGTCAAGGTTTTATCTTCAAGGCAGACAATAGTTACCATTGTCAGATTTTATTTAGAGACGGCGAGATATTATAATCTGTGATGTGAGAATGGACAGATTACTCGCAGACGACAGGGATTTGCTGCTATTTTCTCTTCACTGCGATTACAAGAAACATTTTGTGATTATTTGCTATTAGACTCACAATCAGCTCTCACTCATGGCACAGCTTGGCAGGTTATCCACATTTAATCAAATGCATAGTTGTGTGATTTGAGATAACTTGATTGTTTTTAAGCTTGAATGCAATCCACCTCTTTCATAAAAATGTCTTATGTATGCCAGTTATCACCCTTCCCTCTTCTCTCAAATTGAAGAAAGAAAAAAAAAAACATTGTGCGACTTCTATGGCTTCCAGGAAAAAAAGAGCTTTCACTCCCTTTAAGTTTGAATAGTAATTCATATATAGTAGTCTTGATTATTGTAGCTTGTCAGTTTACTTTTGTTAGTCACAATGAATTGACTCTGTAGTAGTGACTAATCCCTTAATTGAACTGATGCGTCTTTGCCCAAATACAAGGAAACCACTTTATTTTTTTATTGTACCACCTGTCAAAGTATAATTAGAGTTATAAAAAAAAAAACTGGCAAAAGGCTTGTGATGAAAGAGATGAAAAATTATAGCCCAAGTTCTAGAAAGACTGTAGTAATTATTCTGACAAATGATCATTTTATAGAAATAAATGCCTAAACACATTCAAAAACATAATATAGCTTTATAAAACATACAATGTGCAAGGCATATTGAATGTTGGTCACCTGTGATGATTTCTCCTGTTCAAAGTGCAAATCCGGCAGTGAAGTCAGTTTCTTGATCTCTTCAATATTGAAAGGCATATATAGTGGATTATGACGGTCCCTATTCACCTGTGTTGAAGCTTTTAAGTAATGTGTGTTTATTTCCAAATTGCTTCTGTTGTTTCTGAGAAATATGCAATAAAAAAGAAAGAAAAACCTGAAAATGCGTGAGATGTTTACGGTGTTGACGTTACCTTTTCAGCAGCCTGTACTAGTGAATGCAGAGTAGAGAGTTGTTGACAGACGGAAGTTTCACACAATCTCAATGATGACACGGAGGGGCGGGGTGGGTTGAAAATGATTTGTGAGATTACTTCACCTATGTTCAAAGCATTTGGAGTCATTATGTGCATTCATTTACGCCTAGAAAACCAGATTACTCTCTGCTCTCTATCATAACCGCTTTGCAAAGGGGGTTAGCACAGGGATTAGAGAAATCTGATTTTCTCACCCAAAATTCACCTTTGAATAAGAAGGCTGTTGGCTGTGCAGATGGCTTTCGGCTCCAGAAAGGAAACACTGTAATAGGACTGTGGCGGGATAATAAAAGGAAAGATTAAGACTTGCAGAAAAATGTGTCCTTGTGTTCAGGTGATGCCAGGGTTAAAATATTTTTAAAGCATCCTTTGTCCTAACGTGGTTTTTTCCTTCAGTACACAATGCTATTTATAAAATAGTTATGCAGTTTCTGGAGAAAAGATGAGTATGATCACTGTAAACAGCCATTTGCTCAAATGAAGGGTCCTCTACGGCAGAAAATCAGTGACAAAATGAATCTTCTGGTTACATGGGGCAGTACTTGGTGAAACCATGATTTTTGTTAAAAGCAAATCCTGCACAGTGTTTCGTCGTGCTTATCTCCAACAGCCCGACTGACATTGTGAGTAATAATAATCATTATCTAAATGTTTTTGGAAAATCAGGGAAAAAAAAAAAAAAAAAAAAAGAGTGAGGTTGATGCAGTTTCTTTAATACTAGGGTTGTAATGTGCGTGTGTCACTCCAGGCCCCATTCTCAATAAAAATACTTTTTTTTACCAAAGTACATGTTAAAGACTAGCTTGGTTTGTTGTGCATTTTTCCATCTTCTGTCTCCTCTACTCTGAGATCAAATTAGGCATGTGAAGGACATTAGGAAGCAAATAACATGTACTGAGGATTCAAAGCATTAATCATCGAACCCTGGAATTATCAGTGATTCAATTTTTCCATGTTTTTATGTGTTTTGGAGAAAAGCCGCCTTTCTAAAAGGTCAGAGGTTAAATGTTGGGTCCCAGGACATGTTGACATCTTTGATAAGAAGAAACACTGCAGCTGAAAGAAGCACTGAATGAAGAATAGCCCATCTTAGTCTGTTGTTCTAGTTATAGTAACACAACACAAAGGCTTTTACATGAAGTCCGTCTTCTGAATATCTTTTAGTAAAGTATGACCACATAAATCCTTTATTTTAACCCTTTATTTGAAGAATCCCATTTGAAATTCTGTTAATTTTTTTTTATTAATTATGAACTCATTTATATATATACTTTTCATATAGTACGTACAGTGATTAGTTCTATTTACTGTACCCATCCTATGGCCATTCCATTCTTGCTGATATTGCATTAAGCTGAAATTAATTTTTATTAATTTTTTTCTCACTGCAGGCGGTTGAAACCAACCTTGCATCGAAGGACAGTCACTGGGTCTACGCCAATGAGGTCAGGCTCCACCCATACATGCAGCATCTCTGCTCATTCCAGTGATATTTAACGTCAGTGGCTTCATTAATCTGTTAAAGCACATGTATTGGGTAATTTAAATATTGCTCACAACTGCATTAATGCCCGTTGTGTCGTGTTTAGACATGCATGTGAAAGTGATGGAGTGAGCTGGGGTGCAGGTACAATTTTACAGTGCATGCTCGATTTAACAGTAAATCAAGCGAGATAAAATCTGACTTAGGTTGTGATCCCCCCCCCCCCCCCCCACTCTAAAATATATTGTATGACCATAACAATTTTAACAAGAAACCAGACGTGTATTAGCTGTGAAAATTATGGAAGCTGTTGTTGCAAGCAGCTCAAAATACCTTACACATGCCTATGACTATTGAAGAGTGAGAAATGATTCATTTCCATAGAAATAGTGACTCAAAAAAGGAGAAGGGAAACATTTGCTAGTGCTCATATTACAGCAACTTCAACTAAACCTCCACAGACATGCAAAATGTTGATTGTTGCTGTTTCCCTCTTGATTTAATGTGCATTACATGTCATAATTTACTCTCTTAATAACAGCTTAGTTGTCTGTCTGTGATGGGAATCTTCAGCTAAAGTCAATTTTCTTCGTCAGTTGAACAGAGATGTTAACCCTCACTGATCCATAATTGATTGAGGATGAAAAACGTGTCTGTTCTTGTCACCGTCATGTTTTTAACCTTTTTCTGCAGAAATATTGAGCTACTTTGGCTCTGGATGAGAAGTGAAATTCTGTGACAATGTGATAAATAACTTTCAACTCTACGGTTTACAACAAAGGCAGTCTCACACATCAGGCTGACCAACTTTAATAAACCAGTTTCCATTCCTGCTTTAGTTGAAAATTGCCCAAGCAATATTTCTGTTTGCCAGTAGCTTAGATATTGATTTAAAAAGTTAATGGGGTATGTTGAAAACTTGCCATTTACCAGACTAAATTAGAGAAGTTTGCACTGTAATGAGCTTTTAAAAACTTTTTTATCTTATGTTTCAGCATACCCATAACTGAAAAATTGTTTTCTCTAATATGTTGTACTATTTTTTTTTTATTATTATTATTTTTTTTTTTTGTATTTTTGAAATTACCAGTAAGGTCTAGAGCTTTTTATACTTTAAACCAGTTTTCCAAATAAAGACGCCAGTTTTAAATGGATCTAAATCTCGCTAAATGTGAACTAATGGCATTTTAATTCCATGATGCCGTTTGTGATTGGAATCATGCAGTTTACTTAAAAGTAATTTCTTCCTGATGCAAATTTAAGACAGAGAAGTGTGCTGTTTTGTGTTTGAGAATCATAAAAGTAGTTCTGTTTGGAAACAGCCTTCACAAATGTTGCTCTATCACTTGTAAATTTTGGATATTTAGGAAATAGCTGGAAATAATTTCTGTTGTTTTCAAAATATGTCCAAAATGAATGAAAAACAAGACGGTTTGGATGAATCAAAGCCACAAGACAATCTGAAGTCAGTCGCTTCTTAAATCGAAATGAGTTCCTCAAACAAAATAATTAACGAGACCCGACTTCCCTCCCACCCCCCATCATGTGACTTCAACTAATCAATAATGGTTTACTGCATAAAACGGATCTGATTGTTCCCAGCTTCTATTTCACAGTGAAGAGAAGAGCCGTCTGAGGATACAAGTTATTATGACAAAGCAGTTCAAAAAGGCCGTCAAAGACAAAGCTCTAAAAATCCTTGGTTTAGCAGTCCATTACTTTATGAAAACGTTTCAGAGTTGTAAAATATGAAGGCAAACAAGGCTTTTCAAAGAGAAACGGGTCACCAAACTAATCAGAACTAGCTTTTGTCAGGTAACATAACCTGAAAAAAAAAAATAAAATAAAAAATCAAGTGACAAAACAACTTGTAGTAAAAAGGGCAAGATTGCCTGTTTCGAATAGTCTGTCATGGAGTGTTGAACTAAATTACATTGACAATTTAAACCCGTAATAGTAAAATGGACTCTTGCGTAAGATGTCAAGTCACAATTGTAGCAGAATCAAAATGCTTACTTGCATAGACTCTCATTGCTCAGGGAGGACTGTGTGAAAATTAAAATGAAGGAAAGGAAATAAAGTAAATATCTAATAGCCAAAAATAGCCAGCAGAGCATCACCACCTGCAGTTAAAGAAAAATCCCAGTTCTCTATCATTTCCTCTGCCATCTTATTTAACTGTGACGATAACTTTTAATAGTTCTAAACTTTTAACTTTTTAGAAAACAAGGTTTATCTTGTTTCAGGTAACCAACTCACTCTTAAATATCACGATTATAGGTTTTCTGCATAGCAGCAATATCTGTAACTCATCAAAACACTGGCTAGAGATGCTAATACTGCTTGATGTTTTGATAGGCATCAGTAAAAAGTGGCAATAACTTCTCGGACTTCCTCCATGTTGAATATTTATGAATTATTTGACTTGTCTGTCATGATAACAAACTTTGCTGGTTAATATATTGTTCCAGAAGTCATCACTGTATACGATGATGTTGTGACATATTCATGTAATCTGATGGTAATGGCATAATAATGCAAGAAAACTTTCTAAAAGACCAGTAAACTTTAGTTTATAATGAACATTTAACACTGAAACTGGAAGACATCTTAATTGTCCAAAATAAATAAACAGAACAGCAGAAACAAAAAAAGTGAATTATAGAGTCTCTATAAACAAGATTTTAGACCAACGCACCAGACTGAAAACTTTTATCGTCCAGTTTTTGGTTGAAAGAAGGAGAGAAAAAAAGAAAAACAATAATGGAAACAAATGGAAATTATTGAGTTTGCTCTAATTTATCATGTGATTAATCGATTTATTGTTTATTGTGGCAGACCTACTTGTAGTATTTTATTTCTAATAAGATAACATGTTTCAGTTGCAAAACATTGGTAGAATTTCGAATACCTGATGTCTGGTTTGTTTTTCTTTGTTTCTTTCTTTCTTTCTTTCTTTCTTTCTTTCTTTCTTTCTTTCTTTCTTTCTTTCTTTCTTTCTTTCCCCTTGTCTGCCTTTAATTTTGTCGGCCCAGATGAAAGCAGCCATGAAGCAAAACAAACACCTTGAAATAAGAAAATATAGACATGTTGGGAAGATTTACAAGATTCAATAACTGCTCTTGCCGGCTGCTGTTTCTCACCGCATCTTAGCCTTCAGAGCTTTTTCTCGTATACAAAAGAAAAAAAAGCATAAAAACTCTGAGCTGCTTAGAAGTCTTTTTTTTAAATCTTTCCCCTCCTCCCCTCATTTTCCCCAGCTACTAAAGCATGAAACGCATTGAATCCAAGGATGTATAAAACTAAATGATTTACCCACCATCCTTGCTTATCTCAAAGGGGAGCAGCTGCTTAAAGGAAGGTGTAAAGATAATTTACTTTCATTAATCCATTTAGATTAGATGTCTAAGAACTTTCTCACATAGCTCGTGGCAAAAAAATACTTTTTTATGCAGCTTCTAATTATTTTAAACTCTTGTGAAAAGCTGCAAACACTCTTTATAAACTAATCCATAAGCTGCATCTGCAGGGCCGACTCTTTTCATAGCGCGCTGTAATATATTGATCCAAGATAGTGTTTCCTGTTGGTGTTATATAGAGATCCTGAAAGCCTGCTCATGTTCAGTCTAACGTTGCCGCGTATCCTGAATGGAAATCACATTTCCCCATTACTGCCTGGTCCTGAAAACTCCCGTCAGTCCCAGGTGGCAGCTGCTGCCATCCTGCTGACCATGACTCAGTAGAAATGCACTTTTCTAACCAGGTGATGGTGAAACTCTTTGTCATTTTGTTAGTCAGCTTCCTGAGCTCCCATCACACCCCAAGACCCCACGAAGTCAGAAAGAGGCCTTGCTTTTCATTCGGCTCTCCTGACAAACCTTTATGCAAATCTGCCGCCAGCGGCAGCATGCAGTATGATGAATGTAGCTGTCAACGTTGAAATCTGATAATAGTTCACATTGAGAATAATTCAGATGGAATGCATGGCAGCGATCACAAGTAAAGTGTAAACGGAAAAACAGAAATATTACCCTCACCTTTATTACAAAAAAATGTTCATTTTGGTTGTTGTTTTTTTTGGCCTGATAAACATTCTTTACACTGTAAAAGTCTGTAATCACAATGTTAATAAATTCTCCTCTCGTTAATAGAACATCCCCTGTCACCCTAAGATTTATAAGTATTAATTAAATCTTGTTGTGTAGTTTATTTTCCAAGTATGTTTGCATAAAAAAAAGAAGCAGCATACATTTTTGAGGTGCACAATATATTAAATAGTAATCATTATCAAAATATAAATTGGGAGGCACTGACATCTCATTCATTCCCACTGAGATGCAAATGATTCTTCTGATGCACTCGCTGCTGCCCCACACTTAGTGATTAGTAGGTGTATTACTTAAGACAGCGTCTGTGCAGTGAAGAAATTCTTAACTTTCAATTATATCGAAATGGCTGTATGAAACGGCTGCTATCAAAACACTAGGTTTGATGTCGAGGTGCTTCCTGTCATTAACCGCGTTGAGCATCCATGCAGAAATCCAATTTAAATGTCAAATTTTTTTGGAATTAACTCAGAAGTGGTCGCCCCGGGAGACGTGCAGTTTCATGGTGATGAATTTAAAATGGACCTCTCTTTATGAGCCATCGTACTTAAATGTTACAGAAGTCAAATTCATTGGAGCAATTCAGTTATCAATGAGGTTAATATGTCCCCAACTCGCATTACACTAAGACCTGCTAAGTTAGACCGTAATTCATTCCCCATCACTGTGATGAAATCCTCAGCAGAAGTACAAGTACAGATAATGATTTTTGCTGTGCTTACTGTTGGCCTTTTTCAGTATCACTTGTTAGTGTTATGACTATAAATTATTGGCTTACACTGTTCTGTTGCTCTGGGCTGTTAAAAGACCTCCGTAAAAAAAAAAAATGTATCTAACTTTCTTTTTTTTTTTTTTGCATTACCACACGCAATGAGCCAACTCTGCCAACTCTTTCTAGGTGTTAACCTCTCTGGTCAAGGGGCACATTTCTACTCCAAACGCCACTCTAACCAAACCGAAACGCCCCGAGACATCTCACAATGAAACAGTGTTGCGTTTTGGCTTTTGACACCGAGCTGTTTATTAAGTGAAAATAGTGTTTAAAATTTTCTGATTTTCACCAGACAAAATGTGGTGTCTGTAAACATCTAAATGGACTGCAGCATGTGTCACGCATGTTCCACTTAGTCATTTCAGAATACATGTAAGAACTAAAATCCTCATGGCCAACCTTCCCTTACTTTTCCTCTGGATTAGGTCAGTATATTATTGCGGGAAGCCTAAGGAAATCTGAATCAAACTCCAAGCTACGAACTGCATGAATAAACTATCTCTAGTTTGTAGGGGCATAATGATATGTTAACCTGTAAGACAAAACTTTACTTGAGTGGGTTCAACAAAGGAGATGGGATTTTGAAAAAAGATTTTTTTGAAAGCTAAAGATTCAATGTTCTTTGTTTTAAAAGTAAGTTGGCTAATCATCTAATGTTTTTTTTAAAAATAGTCCTTTTTGTGTTTTCTCAAACAAAATAAAGATTATGTAGTTGTCACTGTATTTTATTAAATTTATATTTAAAGTTGATTTATCCTGTTCAGCTTTGTTCAGTGACAATATTTCAGATTTTAAACTTAATGATGATATGCAGATCAGACTTCTTCAGGAAAAAAAAGAAAAAAAAAAAGCGAAGTAGACCTTTAATGTTGTTAACAATATCAACAGTGGACGGTCATGATGAGAGTCACACTTTTCTTCCATTGCTCTTTCCTAGCCTGCATATTACTCTGTTACGTTCTCATTTCCACCAAGCATCCAACATTTTGCCACACAAACGCTTTAGGAGGAGTGACGACTTGTTCGGCACACGTGCAGCAGAGTGCTCTCGGGTTCCCTGATAACATCTTACATTTCTGACAGTCAATATGACCAGTCAATAACTCTGAAACTATACTGTCTTATTCTACAAGATAAAAATCCCAATAATAAATGCAAGTTCAAATCACATCCACATCCAATGCTCATAGTAGCTTCAACGTTTTCTGCCAGGAAAAAGTCACACAATGGCAGCAGTTGCACAGTGTATTGCAAAAAGAGATTTACTTTGATAAGTTATTGTAATATTTTAATATCACAAGACCTTGTGCCACCCCTACAAGGTCATACTGAACATCTTTTTGAAATGAAAGCAATAAATACACCGTTTTGGCCTCCATCACTACTCAGAATACCGACTTTCGTTTACTGACTGGGTTTTAAAACCTGACTTTTACAGCACACCAAACCCTTGTTCAGTCATTATCAGTTTGATAAAGCAATGCAATTATTCTTTAGCTTTTAACACAAAAACGTTTACACCTATTTTAGAAAATTTGTAATTTTAAGCTCTTTTCATATTGAGTCCCAACACAAAACTCAGACTTTGGAAATAAAGCTACCCCAGTTTGTTTTTGATCATTTTCTTAGAAAAATAAAGACAACAGATTTGTCTATTTGGAAAGACAAGAAAAAAGAAAAAAAAAGTCAGTGTTACAAAACCAGTGAAACTGCAACTGCATTTTTGTTGAGAGTGGCGTTTGTACAAGAGCACTTGTTCCTTCCTAACATGCCTAGACAGTCTGACCTCTACAAATTGTTAGGGACTTGCTGTTGGCTCAAAAGGACATCAGCTTTGTTCAAACATCCTGCCTATTTTTCTGACACTGAAAATAAAGTGCAACAAAGGTGCTTTACGTTCTTATGTTTTCTACAAAGACCTTGTAACATTGGAATATTTTTTTCAACTAGCATCGACGTTTTGATCGTAAAAAAATAAAGTTGGTGAATAAAAATACATCGATTTGGTTAGTTAGGCAGACTTGATGGCTGAATGGGCTGATTTAAAAGTATATTACTATTTCTAAAAGTTATGAACAAAATGTAAATGTTTGCAGTTGCAAAACCTAATTTTGCATTTTCTTCAGATATTTGCTTTCAGTAGTCTTTAATAACTAGTATGCCTTTCGGATGCTCAAATAAAGTTGGATGTTCTTTTGAAGCAAGCATGGCTTCGTTTTAGTAATTCATATTTCTATAAAGTAAACTTAGTAACCCTTATGTAAAGTCACCTGAGTGCTGATGGTATAAACACCAATATGTCTTTCTGACAAGATAGTTCTCCTTGTAGTAAGTAATAACTGCTACTAAAAAATTGAATAATTCAAATGTACTTTTTTCCATCATTATCAATACAAACCGATCCATTTACATTTGTCAAAAATGTTGCACTTCTGCAACATTCTGCATTCCTGCTCAGTGTAGTTGCTAAGACACTAGAGGCTAATGTGGAGGTTGTGGTGAGGCCAGACAGAAAAAAGCAGACAATCGTAGCAACTAACCGTACTGCTGTAGCTTAACACTTGAAAATGTCATGCAAGATTATCAGAAATCCATAAATTATTCAGCACCGATGATGAATACATTTGCACGGACCAGATCCTTGTGCAGACTTTCAAGAATATATATTTTGTGTGTCGGATCCATGCTTGTTTGAATTTATTTATTTTGGTATTGAATGATCCTTCGTCTCTTTGTGTTAAAATGTATTTGTAACAACAACAAATTTCAAGGCAAAAGCAAACACCCAGTGACACACTAAAGAAAATCATTCATAGTAAAGCAAAAATAAATAAATAAATAAATAAAATTAAAAAAAAAAAACAAAAAAAACATTAGGACTGAATGAAAAGTACAAACTTCCATAAGGGATCTGAATACTGCTAACTTTTTTGCCAAACAGGGAGTAAAACAATTAAAAAACAATTTAAATTGTTTTTTAAGGAGAGGACTGAATTCTCCCACACATATTGGTTTTGCTCTAATTAAAGAGGCAATATGCATACCCTAATGCATATTGTAATTACAAATTTTGCTCTCAACTACTCTAAAATATGTTGCCACCATATGAAACAGTATTAAGTACTTTTTTCTTTTCTTAGTATCGGTTTTAAGCTTGAAGTGACAACCCTGTCCTGTAGTAATGTTCCACCAATATAAATGCAAATATTAAACCAGTTGGTGGTGGTTTTATGTGGAACAAAAATTAAAAAAGAAGAAAAACAACTTTCCAGACTGGGATTCCCTAGGCAGCTTAGCCACATTTCACACGGTTCATTTAAGTTAACAAGTCAAAAGTTCAGCAGGTCATAGCCTTAAATTACCATATTTGTATCTCCACTGAAATTGTCCTTAAAATTAGTAGGGAAGCCTGTTGCCTTCTCCTCAAGTGTATCTGCTGTAAACACCAGCAAAACACAGAACAGCTGTGACATATGAATTATGAAATATTTGTTTCACACAAATTGCTTTGAATTTACCTGGTCTCAAGAACAAATGAACACACAAGTAAAGATGACTTCAGGAAGCCTGCTTCCTTGAGGATGCATACAAATACAGTCATGCTTTAGCTATATCTAAAAAATTTAAGGAGCTAGAACATCACCTAAAACCAATCTGATGTGATATTTAGAAGATATTTATTGCAAATATTAGCTTCGTTGGTAGTGCTAGAATAATTTCCAACATATGCATTAATGCATTCTAAGCTAAATTTGGTGTGTGAACTATTAAAAAACATGGAGAGAAAACTAATACTATTTACTGCTCAATAACCTTGTATTGACTATTTTCAACTGTTTACAGTCAAATCAACCATGGCTTACTCAGCTAACACACAACTGAGGTGTTAGTCTAAACTGTACTTTCTTGCCACTAAAATGATTCAAACTTATGAGTGTGTGAAGAATCTACGAGTCTTAATGACTGGAATAAATTAACTCCCTGCTATCTAGACAAATTGATTCAGCCGAAGTGTTACCATGGTGATTTGAAAAGAAGCTAATGCAGTGATAGGTTTCCTTAAATATGCTCTGTTCAATGAATGAAACAGAAACTAAAAGCAATCATTCAAAATTTACAGGAATGTGTCATTTCTGCTGTGTGTTGCAACAGAAAATTCTCATTTCCATATTCAAGTGATTGTGTCCACATGGAAAACGATTGTCCTGATGATAAAAAGTTTAGCACATTGCCCCATGTCAGTGGTTATTTCAGCAGGTTTTTGGTTAACGGTAGTCACATCCAAACCCTTCTGTTGGATGAAAGTATCCAAGAGAAAGTCAAGCTAAAGCCTTATACCCACAGAGCTTTGTTGTTCATTAACACCCACTCCCTCTCAGCTCAGCTGTGTGCCGTTTCAAAAACCAACATAGCTTCTAATTAAATGACTGTCATAATTACGGGTAAGGAAAAAAAAAACCTTTATTGCTCATAAAAGATTAATAACATGCAATAAGCAGCACAGAGAGGCTAACTTAGCCTGTCTGTCAGCCAAACTTGATTAGATTAATGTATTTTGGTCATCAGCTGTCATTGAGACATGATTGTGCTGCATTGGTGCTCTCGGCAATCTAAGCTACTCGACTGACGTAATTATGTGATAATTGTAGATTTCAGCGGCGGTTTGTGTGTGATCTGCATCTGTCAAAAACAATATTGTGATTTTACTCGTGGTCTTTTTAAAATCTTTTACAGTGCAGTTTGATTAGTGATCCATAAAGTAGTTACACTGACTTGCAAGACAAAGTGTGCATCTTTGCACCTTATGACTGTTTTGAAAACACTTTTCCAGATAAGTTAGATATTAAACACTACAGTATAGGTCTGTTTTTTTTTTGTTGTTTTTTTTCCCCACACACAGGATAAAAGTTCCATGTTTCAGGTCCGGATCCTGCTGGTCAGTTTTACTGCTGGGTCAGGTTCTGATATGAGTGTCACCTGGGATTATGACAGAACACTTGGACTGGGTGGCACCATCAGTTATTAACTTGGACATAGGGTTCAGCTCGGTGAGCCAAGCGACATAATTTGTCTGATTAATGTGTCGCAGCAACTCATGAATATTCATGCTTTCCACCTGACTGGTCTCAAAGAGTCAGAAAGAGCCAGAGGAAAATAATAGATGAGCAAAAAAAAAAAAAACACCCGAGGAGTCTTTACCTCACACTGTGCAGTGATGACAACAATGAAATAAATTAAGAAAAACTTTTTTTTTTTTTCACATATCAATCAGAAAAAGGCAAACGTTAAAGGTAAATAAAAAAAACGCTTTAAACACAGTAAGTTGGAACAATGTAGGAAACGGATTCCACTACTTAAATCTGGTTAAGAAAACTAATGTGCACAAAAAAATTGTCTCACACAATGCTGAAGTGCCAGAATATGTGATGTAAAAAATTAAAAAAACTAAATTTGTCTTCATGTAACATTTTTACTGTACAAATTCAGCTGAAAATGCACTGAAAAGGTAATTACAAATCCATTTGCACCAACAACATCCGACTACGTTAAAGCACCTTCTGATTCTATTTTAGCATTCATCTTGATTAGGAGTCTATCAGCATCTCACATCATGACTTATTAGTGATATTTTTCCATTCTATTGTCTAAATATTGTCAGCTTCTTCTCACGGGATCACAAAGGCCAGGAGAAAACACATTAAACCGTCTCGGTACACCAGCAGTAAAAACAGAAGGATTAGTGAAAAAAGAGATGAAAACAACTGACTATGAACAAGGATTGAGGGGATGTGTTTTGTTTTTTTTTTCTCAGGGATGTGTGGTCAGGAATATATCAGCCTTTAGCTGTTTGAGTTTCGACCCGCCGGTAACCTCACAGCTTTGTCAGGTAGTATATGAATCCAGTGTTTCTCATGAGACTCGCTGTCTGCCTCAGCATTGACCACCATCCTGCTCTGGAGAATAACAGGCAGCAGCAACAGGCTGTGTCTCATGAATATGGATCTGATCCTCAATACATCCCCAGCTCTCTCTCTCTCTCTCTCTCTCTCTTTCTCTCTCTCTCTCAAAAAAAAAAAGGGAACCAGAAGTAAGCTTTTTTTATTTAGATTTTTTTGTTAGGATAAGAAATTCATGTTTTACTAGCTTTAACTTGTAGATATGATAAATCTGGATTCTTTTGTTTGAATAAAGGTGTCACTAGATCTTATTTGCTCAATTTGCATGTACAGAAAATAAATTCTCAAGTTGATATTTCAACCCACTTGCACTATTTTACCTGCTTTTCTCATGCACTCATCCTTCTTGAACTGCATTTAAAATTCTAGCCGCTGAAGAGGACAGCACCGCCAACATCCTTCAAGACCGTCTGTCCCCCATTCAGATTTCTTCATGACCGCTCACGGTGCAACAATCCCAGGCTGACATTCTCAGGCTGAGCGTCGTTTCGATCTCGACCGAAATCAAATGAAAATAAAACGTCTCTGTTGTGTTCGTCTTCAGGAAGTGAGCGATGCGGATATAATGGAGTTGATTCACAGCTCGCTGGGGCGGATGACAATCATCCGTCAGGTTTTCCCACTGTGGAGGGACACCAATGTTCGATGCATGAGGAACAATCATCGCATTTCATCCCTGCTGTGCGATCCGCAGGAAGGCTACCTGCAGTCACTGGAGGTAAATAAAACTAATGAGATTCTGTGCATCGCTTAAAAACTGAAAGTATGAGCATAACTCCTTGAGTAAATATTTTTAGGACAGACATTCCCAACAAATAACATATAACCAAGTTCAAGGTTTGAAATCTCTATGGTTCGCCCGTTCTAGCGCTGTGCCAGACGTGACCTACTGTAACACCCGATTTACAGCGGGATTCAGAGTAAGGGGTGGTGTGTACAAATGCATAACAGAATTAGTAATTTCAAATCTTTGTATGTGTTACAATATGTATTCTGGATATTTATCATATAGAAATCTCAGTAAATAAAGTTTAAGTTGGTGCTTAAAAAAAATAAGTTAAAACGATGAAGCACTGTGAGTGGTTTTGCAAGGCATCATTGCTCACAGGACTTCTCTGGTTTTGTGTGTGTAAAATCTAAATAAACAAATACGTACAATCAATATTTTAAGAAAAAGAAAAAAAAACACATTTACTATAGATTTACAGGAGTGAGGCCAGTCAAGCAAAAGTTATGACTTTCTGTCCAGTATAGTACCGTGGTGGTGTTAAGTTTGTCATTTGTTCTTCTGAATACGTCACCATGAACTCGTGTTCATTTCAGTACTGAGCCCCATGTTATGCACTAGAGAAACAACAACTACATTAATATATCTGAAATGATTTCTTGTCTTTTCTTTTCTTGGGAGTCCTTCATGGTGAATCTTTATGCCTGTTTTATGGATAATAGTTGTAATCCTAAACGACAAGTGATTCTGCTCTGGATTATCAAGGGTGTAAATACAAGATTAATATATTATTTTATGTTGTCTAATGTTTTAGAAGTTTTTTTTTTCTTTTTTCATCAAAACTAAAATAAACACCTGCTTTTGATTCACACTAACTTCCACATCTCCACTGTGTGTGCAAATGAGATCCGTCTGTGGGCTAAATTTGATATCAGACAAAAATGTATTTTTGTAGTTTAGGTTCTGGTAAAGTATTTACATTACTAAGTTATTTTTTAATTTACTAATAGTAATTTTGATCTAAATTATTAGTTGTTTCTTTTTTTTTTATATAATTATTGCACTTTTCCGTAGCCAAAACGACTCCTATAGCTGATATGACAGTGGTTATTTCTTGAATAAGTCTAATTAAATTCCATATGTTTTTTGTCTTTGATTTCTGTTTAGAATATAGTATAAATATTCAGCCACACTGTGCAGCTGCTGAATGTCAGGAAATTGCAAATATGAACTGATTATGTATGCAACTCAATGTATATTAAACTCCCTTGGCAAGATAATTATGAGAGACATGGATGCCTATGAATACAAATTACTGCAGCAGTGTTTCTTGGGAATTACCAGCATAACTAAGTAAATTGCTATCTTATGCTATGGAAGCTTGTTTTAATTAATGTTCCACTGAAATTCGTGTCAAAATCACCACAAAATCAATTTATTAGAAAGATGCCACAAGCTCAAGTGTGGTATTAAATGTTTCTCCAGCATAGGTCAAACCATGTTAATTTAACCACTGACAAAGAATATTACTGGGAAAAAAAAAAAATTCTGTGACAGTCATTTATTTCAGTCCACCTGGAAATCACACAGAGATGGTGAGTGTTCAAGATCAGGCTTGGAGTATTTTCTGAAAGGGGTTGAAATAGCTTGGCTTTCCTCCTGTACGGTTCTAAGATTTTTGTTTGACTCAGTCGATCATGACTGGAATAGCTGTTTCCCTATGGCTCTACTGAAATGCTAATTGTACAGTTAATCATCACAACATACAGATGGCCGAACCATGTGGTGTGTGCACCCAACGTCTTCAATAATTCACATAAACGAGGTTAAATATATCCGGTAATGGCAGTAAAATCATTAATCTGAATAGTTTAACGGTTAAAAGATGGCAGCTCAAAACTCCATTGGAAGCTAAGTAGCTTTTATGTGACCTGAGACATACTGAACTGAGTTTCACCTGGATTCAGCTCCTGACTCACTGACCTGGAGGCGAGCGAAGCCGATTCGGAGAATTTCCTACCAATGAGAGAGGCTTGGAGTGGGAACTCTAAGAATGTCACGAACTGAATGCCAGGGGTAGCTGCCAATATTGTTCCCAATGATAGTTTTCTCAGGGAAAGTTTACTTTGAATTGACCTAGAAAACCTTCAGTGTTAAATCGATTGTCACACCCGGGCTGAATCCGGGAAGGATCCACCACTGTGTCCATGAGGCGGAAATGGTTGAATGATTGGCAATACTAAAGTCCAATATGAGGAGTAAATTTAACCATGTCGCTCCAAAATACCATTAAATTTTTCCTACTTTATCATAAGAAATCCTCTTACTGTGCAAGAAGAGCATCGCCTTCCAAGGCAGAACAGCAATTAAATCTCACCAACTCACCGAAGAGTATCCTGAAAATAAAATTAGTGGACAAGACACGGAAGAGGAGACGAGTTGAGTTTTGTGAAGAAGAGAACAAAAAGTTTGCCTAAACTTTCAAGTAAGGAGACATGTTTCATGTACACCTGGAAAAAAAAATCTATTCAACCTTGTGCTCTTCAGAAGGGTTGTCTTCTGGGACCCCCAAAAAATTACAATATAGTTTCTTTGTTGAATCGTTTCTGTGCTGCCAAGTTATTTTCCTTAAAGTGAAGTTGTTTTTTTTGTTTTCTTTTTCTCTCCAACAGGTGTCCAATCTCTACCTGTATGATAGTGTTTTGATGCTGGCGAATGCCTTCTATAGGAAACTGGAGGACAGGAAGTGGCACAGTATGGCCAGTCTAAACTGCATGAGGAAGTCCACAAAACCGTGGAACGGAGGATGGTCTATGCTGGACACCATTCAAAAGGTAAAATACCTTTTTTTTTTTTTTTAAATCAAACTTTTCTTGGTAACAAGCAGTGTTGTCTTTGTAATTGTATCAAAGACTATGGTAGAGCCTTTCATACATTTGATTTTAATTGAACGTTCTAAAGATGTTATTTTCTGACTTTTTTTGAGCTTTACATTCCTTGAGTGTTTCTTAAAGTCTTTTATGCAAACTCAGGTCTTCTGGTTGTCGACTCTGCATCCCCAGAACCAAACATGGAGAAGCATCATTCAGTTTTTATGCTCCTCTAATGTGTAACAAATTTCAAGAAAACTTCAAAACAGTTGGAAAAAAATCAAGGGTAAAAACCCCACTTACCTAGAGTTGGTTAGATTAATAATGCCTGGAACATTAATTCTCGTCTTTATTCAGTATTCGATGATTACTCTTGATCAGTTTGATGACAGTATTTGATTAAATGTAATGTTTGTTCACTGTTTGCTGTTCATAATATAATTGATTACCCTGTTATGTGTTTAACATGCAAAGCACTTTAAACTGTCCTGTTGCTGAAATGTGGTGCGCAAATAAAGCTGACTTAAAAAACAATATTGTAGATATAAATTGTTCATAAAAGCTTTACATTTCTGATTAAAAATATAGGATTCATTGAAATACAGTAGAAAATATGTGCTTGTACAATCAAACAAACTATTTTAACAGATGAAGCACAATCCTGCACATGGAAATTATTTATATATATATATATATTTTTTTTTTTGAAAGCCCAGAGGAAGCTGATTATTAAATGCAAACTCTATCCCTGGTTTCAGGATGGATTTATGGCAGTTTCCGGGCTTTGATCTTGTTATATTTATGTGGCCTTCTCAGTTCTTTCAATGAAAAAAAAGCCCCCAATATCGGAGAGCAGTTTGATCTCATCCACCTCAATCTAATAATGTATTTTTATTATTGTTGCACAGAGTGGTCGGTGCTGGTTTAATTTTAGATGTGACATCAGATGGCTCAGTGAGGTCTGAACAAACAATGCAGGGAGCATAGTGTTACTTTGTTACCACATGCAATCTTAAAATGATGCTTGTTTTTCTGTAACACATTGATTTTATTCCAAAAGATTCAACATGGCATCTCTCGCCCTATTGAAAAATCCAAGTGAAGCGAAATTCAAAATATGCGGCCTCATATTATCTAAAATCAGCCAACAAACTTTTAAGTGTCTTATATAAGATTTTCTTGAGTTTATACACAGCAAATTCTGTTGGAAGTTGCATCTATGCTAAATCATATAAAACATGGCTGTGTCGTTATTGTACACAGTGAAAAGCTGAATTAACTCAGGTGTGGTACAACTCTTTTATACATCCATATTCACCTACTGTTTGGAGGAAATGTATATGAAACCAATACCAATTATTTTTTTTACCCTTCAAAACAAAAAGGCAGAGGAAATGTGCATAAAGTTAATTGCAAGTGTAATTTTTCACAAAATTAAACAAAATCTTTGGACTTGATAGATAGAAAAATAATAATTGCATCTGAACTAAAACATAATTGTTGTTGCCTTAAATAGCCAGAGACCTCAAAGGAAAATTTATGTAAAAATAGCTTCAAGTGTGAAAAAATTTCAGGCAAAATAGTTTGTTTTAAATGAGTGAATCCTATTCAAAATGAAGAAAACATTAAGGTTGAAATATGTGCAAAAGCAATGCTCAAATGTTTAAAGGCAAATGTTGGGGTTGATAAAACGAAGGAAATCTGAACCTCTGTTGAATCTGTAATTTGTACGTTTGTCATGTTGTACATAATGATCAATATCATTACTATTGTTAGATCATATTTTTTATTAATATTCTTGTCTTTTTGTTTTATTTCCAGGCTGAAATCAACATGCTTCTTTAGAAAAAAAAACAAAAAAATACAGCTTTTTATTATTATCATTATTATTTCTGTTGCAACAGGGACGGATCAGCGGCCTGACCGGATTGATGGACTTCCGTGCCGAAGGCTCCAATTCCCACGTACAGTTTGAGATCCTTGGGACCAGCTACAGTGAGACATTTGTGAAAGATGTGAAACGGGTCAGTCTGTTTTCTCCCCTGTATAGTTTCCAACATATTTTCCTTTTGGCAAGCCAGCAACTCGAGTGTCAGAAATAACTTTCATGCAATTTGTTTCAAAGAAAAGCCACGGCTTTTAGTTCAGTACAGAATAGCGTCTGTGCCATGTCCCGGTTGTATGGTCTGTGCAATATGCTGAAGACAGGTCAATTAGAGCTTCCTTATGAAAGTCCATTCAGGAGGCTTTTAGTGGCTAGATTCAATTTTGTGCTGACTTACATGGCTGTCCAAGGTGCTGAGAGAACTTCTGATGAAAATGGCCTGTATGTCTCAATACAACTACCCAACTAGCCATTTCTTAGTAACCCATGCAAATATACTTTAGATTAGGTACATTTTCATTGTAGGTTATATTTTTTCTATTCAAACTTTTTCTTTTTTTACCCATTTTGTTGGACATAAAAGAGCTTTAGAAGTTGAGTCTAGGATAGTGATAGTGGCATCAGAATTGCAAATATATGTGTGGTTTTTATTATATTCTTCTGAGAATGAACCATAACATTCACACACAGAATAGCTATGTCTGGATCATCTACTGCTCATTGTTCTTAATATTAACTTTAAAGGTGTCAGAAAGCCCATTTTGGACTTTTTGAGCTTCACAAAGATGCTAGTATATTAGATTTACCACACAACTCTTAGTTTTCAAAGTCAAAAGTAAAAAAAAACAAAAAAAAATAAACGAAACACACAACTTGCAAACTTCCTTCATTTTAAATCTCAAGTCCCTGACGGTGCATTCACCATGTGGCTAAACAGAGATGGAGAGCGTTATTTGTGCACTCCGTTATCAACTGTAATTTGTCGCTTTTTGTCCTGATTCAGTCAGGGACTTCTCCCCGAATGAAGAAGAATCAGGTTTCTTGGCAATCTATGTAGAGCAGGACTGACCAGAAGCATTAATGAAGATTTAATCACCACTCAGCCTGACTAAAGCCATTCAAACCAATTCATCATAACACGGCCATTATCATTAGCACGAAGCAAGATACGCACTTACATTAAAAAACGAAGACACATCCACGTTAGTCAGCCGAAGAGCCCATTGCAAACAGTAGAGGCCCACTTATAAATGCACCATTAATACACATGGGACGTCCAAACAGCCAAATGCAGGAGCAGCAGGAAACATGGCAACATTTGGGTGCATGTCTCTGGAGATCATTAGCAGCAGGTATAATGGAAAGGTGCGTGCGCTGTGTCAGTGCTGTTGTTCATTACCAGATATGTTTGCGTACCTGCAGGACTGGGCAGAACCCCTATACTACTAGAAAACAGACATAAATGTGTGGAGTTGCTGTACACACGCACCGTACTGTTTACTCCAAAACAACTTAAAAGGAAATATAACTGCAGGATATTCTTTGCAGGTTGAACCAAAGTTCTTGTTTATTTGAAACTGTGATTCCACAGTGTGCTGCCCCTGCCAAGTCCTCACCACATTTATCATTTCGTCCCCCTCTTAGTTTTACATTTCCTAACGTCCAGGCCTCCCCCTCTTTCACCTCTCCTCTGTGGTCGCCTCCTCTAGTCTCTCTTAACCTTTTACTCTCATTTTTCAGACCCGCTTTCCTCCCGCTCCATCATCATTTATCTGCATTCAGTCCATTTTCTTCCTGGCCTGATGGCTCTTAGATGAGGCGTCTTTCTGGTTAGAAACTGTAATGAAGACTGAAATACTATTTCCAGAATGGCTACTGTGAGATTTCTGCACCATCCACTGCTGATGCAGAGTGATCGATACCGTTGTTGTTGTTTTGGTTTCCTGGTTTGGTCTTATTGATGTGTCAGCTCGTCTCTAAAGCAGATATTCCTAATGACTTCCAGCTTACATTGAGCTCTCATGGAGAAAAGTCGGCTTATTTGAATGTAATTGCTCCTGCTGGCATGCATAGTGCTATAGATCATTTCTCAAATGTTTCTTCAACGGGACTGTCGTTAAACAAAATCATATTTTTAACACTTAAAGTAAAAATGATTAAATTCTCATTCTATATCTCATACTCAGATGTTTCTCGAATGAAATCTAGACGCATCAGCATTTAAATCTTTGCACTGAAAAAGAAAAATCGAATCCAGGAGTCCCCGATCCAGTCATTGTGGTCTCTTTCTGTCTCTCTCTCTCTGATCTTTGGGGTTTACCAGTTGGATAAGCTGAAGTCAATCAATCAATCAATCAATCAATCAATCAATCAATCAATCAATCAATCAATCAATCAATCAATCAATCAAATTTTATTTGTATAGCACATTTCAGCAGCAAGGCATTTCAAAGTGCTTTACATAATTAAAATTAAAACAGCATGTAATAAACAGTGAGAAAGAGATTTAAAAAACATCATTAAAACGTAAACAGTGAGAAAGAGAAATAAAAAGCTGCAGAACTTTAGTTGAGACGCCATCAAATGGGACTCCAACCCTTTGGACTTTAGTCAAAACGCCGTTTGTCAATGAAATGTCTGGCAATCATCTTTGCCCAATGAATCCTTTCCAACCTGCCGTTACAGTTTCTTCTGTAGTGGCATTACGTCAGATCTGAAGGAGCCTTTGAAAATACGTTGTTGCTGTATATACTAGTCTGATGAAGAGGATGCTCGGCGTTGTCGTGACTTGATTTTTTTTTTTTATGTTAGGAATCCTTCCCTGCACAATAATCTCCAAAGGTTCCTGAGCAGTTTCTAGAACATCACCAGCCTTTATTAAAGCCTGGTTATGTTCCTCCTCTAGAAATACGATCTGCTCTGTCTAGTTTTGTAAATAACGTCACTGTTGCACCTTCAGTCCAGGCTGTTCAGCCTCGTTTGAATCGTGAATTTAACACATTTAAATCGTTATTTTGGTTGCCTGTGGAAAATCTAACATTTACAGGCAAAATTTTAAAGGTGAGTCAGGAGGGTTTTTTTTTTTTTTTAATCTAGATGTCTAACATGCATTAACTGTTTTTTACAACCTTAGTTGTTTCACCATTCCAATGTATTTTTGAGTTTACTTCTTACAGTTATACTTAAAGAAAAAATATGCATTTTTACTTCTAAATTTGACATAACTCACTCAAAAACACAGCATTTTCTTCCAAAGTGCTGGTGAATTTTAGCTCAGTTGTCATAATAAGTCAATAAAAACATTCTACTTTTAATGCCTTAAAACTCAAACAACCCAGCTGATCTAGCAAAATCCATCTTCCCAAAATAAGCATATTTAGACATTCTGCACTGATGAGAGCCAACTAGTATTTAATACACCGAAGATGAATCAAGTGTTTGTGTTTATTAGTCACAAGGTTATCAGGATCAGAATTTTCTTATTGGCCATCATCACCCTTCAAGACGCCACTGCTGATGTTGATGATAATGGATGCAGGGTTTCCCCATGAGCTTTAACTTGCAGCACTGCAAGCAGCATGTAAATGACGCAGCGGTTTAAAGCTGCCACATTCGTGCCACTGCTCAAACTAATTCCTCACTGACTCATCAAGCACAAATGACATTAAATATTCTCCAAAGGGCACTTCTCTCTTGCCAACAATAGATCTGCGGGGGGCTGATGGGAGTGTTGATCCAACAATTAATTTGCACAGTGCCGGGAAGCGTGGCTTTTTATAAACGCACTTTCTGGCTCCGTAGTGTTTTTAAAATGTCCCTTGGCTGCGTGGAATCTCTCCCACAGGTGCACAAAAACTAAAAACAAGTTGTTTTTTTTGTTTGTTTTTTTTTTATTCAATGGCTCATTTTCATCTTATTAAAGGTTTTGGTGCAATTCCAATTACTTGCTACATTCATAATAAGTAAATACTCACCTGCAAAGTGAAACATAAATCTTTCAAAATTAGTCTATTTTAGTAGTGCTTAACGTCTCAATTAAAAAATTACTGTGAGCTCCTTAAAACACATCTTGTGAGTGAACAATATTAGAGTCATATTGCAATGGATAATCACAGTATTAGCAATAATATTTTCAGATGGCAACTCACTCAGATCTGTAAAAAAATATGTATTAATGTAAGCAGTTCACCTTTACAGTTATATCGGCCATAAGTCTAAGCTGTCTGAGTTTGTAAAAATAAAAAAAAGACTAAAATGACACTCCACTGGATACATAAAAGCTCATTTACCATCAAAAGGTAAAAATATTAAGCCTGAGGAAAATACCTCTACAAACGCCAATATAGTCTCTTTCATCTGCTCCTTGTCAATAATAATAAAAAAAAAATGTCCCTGCAACTGTTTATTTTAAATGTACATCATTTGATGTACCTGCTCTTTGTTGTTTCCTCTTCACTGGGGAAATTTCCTGTGAATGTGACAGACTGAAAGCAGAAGTAGGAGTTTGATGATACAGTAATTTGCATATATGTAATTCAGTCAGCATTCTTAATGCAGAAACAATTTGGGGGGAAAAATAAAATAAAACACTGATGCGTCCTTCGGCCAATTTATTTAGGTTTCAGTTCAAACCTGATGAATTTAGATATCCAACACCACCAGTAATTTGTCGTGTAAAACACATTCAGCTAAGTGCTTAAATTGGTCACTATCTTGTGTAAACTAATGCGAACAAACTACCCAGCCAGTCATGCAAGCAATTATAATTACTGCTTATATTTTCAGTTGTACTCATAATATTGATTATTTAATAATGAAAATCAAATGGATCTTTTCATGCCTAAATTCTAATTTTCTGCTGCTACGGATAATTTAAACAGAAATGTCAAACTTTAGAAAAGTACGCTTAGTTCCACGCACTCCTGTATGTCATCTTTGGTCCGTTTGCTCAATGTTTTCTAAAAGAAGAAGCCCACATGTACATCTCCCACTTTCCACATTTTTTATTTTATTTTCCTACACACTAAATGCATCACTTTATGTTTGTAATTTCACCTCACATTTCAAATATATCTAAAGCCTGAAAGATTTGATTGGAGAATTTTGCAAACCACTGTACATCATTCCTCAAATTAGGCCGACGTCCAGTTCCTCTTTGAAGAAGAATTTTCCTCGGAACATGTTCAAAGTATTAGCCTAATAAAAACTAATGGCCATACATTTCCTGTGTAATTGCAGGTGATGTGACTTTGCCATATTTATTGTTTGTGACCTTCCTAGTGGCGCGCTGGTGAGCAAAGCTCTGTGAAGTAGAAGTGTTCCTCTTTAGTGTTCTTCAGTTTACAGAGCGAGGATTGCTCAGTGTTTTTCAGAGAGGACAAAACTGTTCATGGAGAAAATAGCCCCCTGTGAGGCAGCCAGTGCACACTGACATTTTGCCTCAGTGCACACTTTGAAACACAAACAGACAGCACAGTCATGTAGACAGATGGGCAGAATTATTATGAGCACTTGTAGAAAAAAAAAAAAAGACCTGAAATCTGAAACATGGCAAAGTTCCCGACTGCCAGGAGAAAAAAAAAAATTGCCATTAACAAAATATTCAGAAACAGGACAAATGATGAACCTTGTAACACCACATTGATTGAGGCAGAGGAAGTCCTGGGAATCTGAAAAGACTCCAACTTGCATCACTTATGTCTAAGTGGCCCCATAACACAGGGCACCGTCAGATGTCACGTTTGTTCGGTCTTTAAGTAGTGTTCAGTTTGCCACCTTTCAAAGAACCAACGGCTTCCTAGTGGACGTCAGATTTTTATTGGCACATCAGTCAACATCAACACAGATGAATAAGCAGACATCATCACACTGCCCACCAGCAGGTGTGTGCTCACAACTCACAAGTGACTCACAATCTACTTTCACATCAAGATTTCTCTGACATCCGTGCAGCAAAGTGCTTCTTACGCTGCACATGCACTAATCTTCACATAGCTGACATCATTACTGTGCTTAGAAGAAACATTTACTGAGTGACACTTTGTAGGGGGACATATACAGTAATGATGTATATGTCTCATTAGCTAGTGTGCCGTTAACAAGAGTCACTTCATCAATGAGTTTGCAGTGAAGCTATACATAGCAATGAACTGCACTGAGTTCTGCGGATCGGTTGTGACAAAACAGGCTGATAATGAAATTTTAGCTCCGTTTTTCGACAGGCTCCAATTGCCTGACATGCTTCTCTTTCACAGTTGAATGCCTCTATTGCTGCTTTGTGTATCAGAAGTAGTGATTTCTTTCAAATGCACAGCTTGTAATTTCAAGACTGTTTGTTCGGATCTTCCTGGTGACACAGATATACTTGTTCTTGTGTACTTCCCTCAAAGTTGAACCGAGATAAGACAAGAGCACAGAAAACCAATTTTAAAAAAAACAAAAAAAAAAACACACCAAGCTTTCACGTCCCAAGTGCTAATTGGCTAAAGGAACAAATTAGAAAGTTATGCAAGATACAATGCATCTATCTGAGGGTTGTGCTGTCTAAAAATAACGTTCAATATTCCCAATGTCTTGTTTCTCTACAGCCACGTTTAATGCAAGGTGGTGACAGAGCAACACGAAGTACCACATCATTTTGAAGCAGAAGCTAAAACGTACATGATTTCCTTTAAGAAAGTGGATTAGAAATGGCCCAGCCAAAGTCGGACCAAAATCCACTGAAAATTTACAACAAGAATGCTGCTTGCAAATGATCCCCTCTAGCCTAGCTTGAGCTATTTTGCAGAGATTGAGACACTTTATCGTTAAAATAGCCGAACGTACTAAAGCTTACAGATAGCAATGTTTGAAGATTTTTTTTTATTATTATTGAATCACATGAGTAAAATAAAAAAATCCACTTTTAACAAATGAAAACGAGCTTAATCAAATGAAATCGGTCTTGTTCTTTGAGGTTAATGATTTCTGAACTTCAAATTTTCAGATCGGTACAAATCCTTCAGGGCTTAAAGTACAGGTGGTAGCCATACAGTCTGTTAATCCAGATTTCTCTTTACTGTCACTGTATGTTGGCCTTGACAATATGCAACTCTAGGAAGCGCATAGATTTCAAAGCACATCTTCAAATTGAAAAGCTGGAATCCACCTATTTACCTGGGAATTTATCCATTTAGAAAAACAAAACTTTTAAAAACTTCTTTTTTTTTTTGGACAAATTTTCTATCTCACTATGGTGTAGGTCATTTCAGTCGGAGGGAGAAATAGCTCGGTGCTTCCTGGAGCCCAAAAGGACTGTGGTTTGACCTTGGGCCACGAGTCTTGTTCTGTCAGCTCAAATCAAAGGCCACTCCAAATGACGTGTCGAATCCTTGAGAATCCTTGTCCAGCCGGCAGCGCTGATTAAGAATTTAACAAACATCAGCCTCGAAGACCGGAGACAAGGCTCCAGAGGCTGACCATGTGGAATGAGAAGTTTAAAAAGTAAAGGATTGTGTGGACCCAAGGCACTCAAAGGGACGTCGAAGGCTCAGACTGGATGTGTGGTAGATTAATTTGGGGAGCATGAAGTCAACCTCAAGTGCTCTCCTGTTATTTTAACAGTCTTGCACACTTTGTGTAGTTAGACGTAAAGAGTGGGTGCAGACTCCTTTCACAACCGAGGGTCCCGTTTCTTGTGAACCGGTTAATCACCCTCCACTGCTGGGAGCGGGTTGATGTAAACAAACATGGAGCACTCACTATCAATTAAAGATGGTCGATAATGTGGGGATAATTACTGCGAGCAGAATTGTTTTAATTTTCTTCTGCAAATTGATTCCTGACTTACATGTGTGTGATGGATCTTTTTTTTTTTTTTTCTTCATGCAGCTATTCTACGGACAGCTCTTTGTGTAATGGCTGCCGGTTTTTTAATGTGCTTCGTAAATAAATAAACATAATTAACACAACATTTATCTGCATCTTTGTCCATTAGAGGATACTTGCATTTCCATTTTTACACAGTTAATTTTGCTAACCTATCTGATTCTTTGCTCTCGGCCCGTAGCTGGCATCGTGGGACTCCACTCGCGGCCTGAACGGAAGCCTCAAGGAGAACCGGATAGAGAGCGGCATGCAGGGAGTGACGCTCAAGATTGTGACGTTACTGGTAAGCTGTGAAAAGTCACTGAATCTATCCACCCAAGTCAACAAATGGAGTAAAAATGCAGTTAGGAGGGTAAGCACCAACATGCATGAGGTTGAATTTTACACCAGAGGATTATGAAACACACTAAAAGCACTGAAGATCGGTTTCAATCATACTTTAAGAGGACAGTTAAACAATAAAACTCCCAGCAGCTCACACATCTTAAGCGTTCATTTAGAAAGTCATCAGTAGTTTAGAGGAAGGTGCATTGAAATGTGTTGATGATGCCCCATTTCAAATAATAATAAGATCATTGTGTGCGAGCGCACCAAGCATCAGCTCCACATGCTTTTTTTTTTTTTTTTTTTTGCAATGCTGCAAAAACAAGTCTTCACTTGTCTCGGAAATATAATGCATCTGAAAACGATTAAAGCACAGCAGCGTCTCTAAAAGTAAGACCGCATTTCTTTCACCACAGAGTCTCTGCCCTCGTCCTTTACCTCAATCATTTCTCCTCCCCTCCATTTTTCCTCTTTTCACAGATGATTTACCTCCACCGTATTTATTCACATAAGTTCTGCTCGGCGTTCTCCTGGCAGTGTCACTTCATCAAGTCATTTGCCCCTGCCCACTTTAACACCTCTCCTCTTTCCATGTTGCCCTCCCCCGCCCCGCCCCGCTCGGCTCTTTTCGCTCCACCTATTTAATACTGCCATGACACTTCCACTCATAAAGGGGAGCCATGGGGTGGGTGCGGGGGGGTGGGGGGCAATAAATTTGAAATGACAATTTTCCCGTTGATGGACCATAGCAGTTGCCATGGCGCCATTTGTTATGGATCAACAGTTGCTAAGGAAACAATTTTACGAGGATGAAGTTTAATGGAGAACATACAGAAGCTTTTCATGAAGGCATCTTATGATGACTGATCGTGTCCTGCTTGCAGCTCTATATCCCAACCATTAGATTTGTGTGCATCGAGATAAATGACGCGTCTGTGATTGAGTAAAAGCACCCTTGGTTCTCAGAGTCTGAGCGTGAAACTCGGCCTTAAACTATGTTTCTCAATATTAATATGTCCGGAACGTAACATCATCTGAAACCTGCTTTTTAAAGGATCTGAGATTGTTCTGTTTAAAAACAGGAGGAACCTTTTGTGATGGTGGCAGAAAACATTCTGGGTCAACCCAAACGATACAAAGGCTTTTCCATCGATGTCCTGGACGGCCTCGCCAAGATCCTGGGCTTCAAGTACGATATTTACCAAGTCGGCGATGGGAAGTACGGCTCGGCTCTCCCCAATGGGTCCTGGAATGGCATGATTGGAGAACTCATTGGCAAGGTTTGTACTTTTTGATTGCATGAAGAGAGCAATTCCTATGCTTGTCCTGAAATTATATTTCTAAAAGTTAGTTCATTGTGTAGTTTAGGAAGAAGAGTCTGTGCATCGGACCATCACTTCACAAGCTATCTTCATCTGGCTGCAAAAATTGCAGTTCAACCTAAATAGAAACTGATACAATGACCTGCACTGAATAGTCCAAAAATTAACAGTTGTTTTGTTTCCTGTTTTTTTTGTACAGAAAAGTATTCAGAAAAAAATATATATATGAGTGAATAAACAAGCAATTGGAGGCCGAGTTGTTTCAGAAACACAAACATACCAAATTGCTAAACATCCTAAATGTCACGAAATGGCAAACTAATACTGGTCAAATGCATGAGTTTTGGCAAAAAAAACCCAAAAACAGCTGTTTTTTTGGGGGGGGGGGTGTTTAACAGCGAGCTGACTTGGCCGTATCTGCCATCACCATCACACCGGAGCGCGAGAGTGTGGTGGACTTCAGCAAGCGCTACCTGGACTATTCCGTGGGAATCCTGATGCGCAAGTCCGAGGAAAAGATCAACATTTTCTCTCTGCTTGCCCCATTCGACCTGGCCGTGTGGGCATGCATCGCAGCGGCCATACCTGTAGTGGGCATCATGATCTTCCTGCTGCGACGTATCCAAGCAGTCAGATGTCACAGCAACACGGGCCATCCGCCACCTCCCACCTCCACCTCACTTCAGAGCGCCATCTGGATCGTCTATGGGGCCTTCGTGCAGCAAGGTCAGTTAGTTAAAAATACAAGTAAAATTATCGATCTTGTTTGAAAATGTGCAAAAGCATCTGGGTACTGTGTGGTACTTTTAACACAGATTATGCTGTTAGTATCGCATTCCAACTACAGATAGTTGAAATTCACAACCTAGTGTAAATAATAAATTGCTTAGAGATCAGACGTCTGAACTTAGGCCCCTGTGGACCTAAATAGCTTTATTTTCTGTTTTACAAGTAAACACATTAATCCAAAAATTTATCTTATTAAATGGTGAAAGTATAATTTTTTTATAGTTTTACTCTAAGATAATCTAAACTTAGTAGGGTTATTTTATTCTACGCTTCACTTATCAATAGGTATTCTTATAATTTAAATAAAAATAACCTTTATTCCTTCCAGATCAAAGTCTATTCATAAAGATTCACTGTTTAACAGTGCATATAAATGCAACACCTTAGGTCAACAAGGCAGATGAACATGTGAAGAGTATTTTAGCATTTAACAACAAACATTTTCATTCAACTGCGCATTTCTAAGCCAATCAGGAAAATTTTTACTGTTTTTTTTTTTTTAATACAGAGAAGCTGATCTCTGACATTACACACGCAGAGTCCCTGCCGGCTGCTGTCATAACTACTAAGGTATAATAACTTACAATAAACAGGAAGACGTATGCGGATGTCACCATGCAACAAATGCTGAATCAGTAGATGGAAAATTTCAGGCAAAATGCCCACCTTAGCATTTTTGAAGGTGCCTTTCTGCAGGAGGACACCCCATCGTTACATCCGGTGTCGGTCCAGGTACGTCTGGTCGCAACAAATGACCGATTTTAAAGCTCAGACTGCATCCATCAAAGTCTGGCGTAGTGCCTGTGAACCTTTTTTAACCCAACACCCACTATATTTTAAAAGAAGCCAAATTCATGCCTTTTTATCTGCCTTCGTTTTCACATTCTCATTTCTGACTCATGTTCCAGCGGTGCCACTTTTTGATTCAAGTGCTTTTTTTTTGTTGCTTTTTTTTTGTTGAAGGAGCTAGGGGGCTGATGTAAGACGCGTTGATATGGATCTGACTGCTGATGCTTAGTGTGCCATTGTTGGTAGTTGAAACATGGCATCCTAATATTCTGAGAAGTCCATAATGGTATGCTGGCACTTAGCTGGCTTATGTTGTGTGTTCACCCCCAGATACCGAGTGTCACTGCAGTTTGTTTGTTTTTTTTTTCCACGTAGGAACTGTTCTTTTGTTCCATATGGGGGTCATTCAGAGGTAGGATATAATCCAAAGCATCCCAGGGACCAAACGGATATGAAACCTTTTTTTTTATTATTATCTAAAGTGTTTAATCAGTTTATTTCATAAATGAAAGCGTGTCCCACTGAGGAGCATGCTTAGAGCCAATTAAATCTGCACATGGACAATTCACATTCAGAAACCTTAATAAAAACAAACTCGGAGCCATGTGTAATAAAAATGATTGATGCCATAGTATGATACATCTGACAAGACCTTTCGTTTTTTTGTTTTTTTTCCCTTCAAGCTTTCCTGAGGGTTCAGCTGTGCCGATTGTGACACTTTCAGACAAATATGTTTTCATCACTTTTCATATTCTTGAAACTTTCAGATGACATTTTCCATGGCTTTCCGTTTTAGGATAAGGATTCAAGATGACATTTTTCCTCATACATTTCTAAACCCGTTTTTCTTTTATGCCTTTGCAGACAACGGGCGACTACTACTAAAACTCAACAGCAACGTTACTGGAACACATGAGGCTTCTTTATCTGACATAAAGAGAGAAAGAAGGCTTAGAAATTTTAAGATATTAAGAAAAATGAGCAATGCTATAGTTGCTACATAAAGTGGAGTTACAATATTTACACATAAGCCAGTTGCATGTGAAATCCATTGAAAGTAACTTTTCAATGGTCTTTTGAGTAAATCAGTTGAACTTAAGTTCTGTTTAATTACAATGATCTGTGTCTTTCCTGTCAGTTTTCATGGTTATGGTATAAAATAATAATTAAAAAAACAAAAAAAAAACAAATGTGATTTGTCAGAAATTTCATTCATATGTAGGAGGACCAATAAGTAAATATTTTCCTCCAAACACAGAGATGCTATGCCGTGGTTCAAACAATCTTGAGACTGCAGGTTGTCCTGAATGCCTTCCAAACATAGAGTACCATCTGGGCTACAAAAGCTGAAAACCTCAAGCTGGATGTTAGTGGAAAGATGAGTGGAAGGAAAAATGTGAACTGAAAAAAGTTCAATAGCAATAAGGAAAGCTGCCAGGTTGAGGATAGGGAGGTCCACCCCATTCAAAAGTTTGGAAAAGACTCACAAGGCATGGACTGTCGATGCTTAAAGAGCAACCACACAGAGACGTGTCCTGGACCCGGACTACCACTGGCACAGGCCATTGGTCTAAAGTGAATTTAGTCATCTGTTTTTTTAAAATCAAGGTAGCAGATTCTGGAGTCACAGAATCCAAGTTGTTTGAGTTTGAATGAGCAGTTTCCACAGTCAGTGATGATTTAGGGGGCTATGTTATCCGTTTGTGTTGGTCCACCGTGTTTTATCAACTCAAAGTCAGCACAGGAAATGCCGACATGCCTCTCTCTGCTGACAGCTTTTATGGAGACACTTCTTTACCTTATCCAGAAGAACTTGACCAAAAGTACCAATACTTTGTCCAATGACGATGGCATAACTGAGCTTCATTATCCAGAGAAATGACCAGATCTAACCCTCGGATAATCCATGGAGTCTCGTCAAGACAAAATCGTGAACATAGTTAACAGGGAAAAAAACAAACAAAAAAAAAAAAACGCTTGCAGTATCAATCTGTGTGTTAACAATTTGAGTTCCACCAATTGAATTAAACTGCTCAAACGTTTCAACAATATTTTAATTTAAAGATATGTACCTGTACAAATGTGACCACCAATGAGAAAACCATTTAAAAATCTGAGCACACTAGAGTCCAATAGAACGCCAATAAAAAAAAATGCAGAAAACAATCCACTACATATTGAAGCTGTAAAATCTATATTTCCCTGCCACCATCACAACAGATAAGTTGAAATAAATCAGACTTCAAGACCCTCGATAACGATGAAGTACAGTTTGGGCCGTATTTAAGGTTTTTTTTGTTCACTTCCATTTCACATCTGGTGTCTTGGTTCAGTGCCGACATTTACTCCAAATCAGATATTGGAGCCATTTCAGCCCATGTGGTTGGTTCTGTCAGTCAATAGAAAAGCAATCTTTGGATTAGTTGAAGATCATTGCTTCGAAATGGTTTATTACCATTGTTTCATGTTTCAAATAATAAACTTGATGTCTTTATGTCTGAGTTGTGAAGACTTTGAGGAGTTTTCATATTGATAGTTATATCCAACCCTTAATTCGGAGGAAAAAAAAGGCAATATCTTCTACTGCTGCTGGAGGGGATGTTTTATCGCCCTGTTTAAAATCTGTAAAAATGGGATATGCATTTCTATGGGATATGCATTTGTAAACCACTTTCATCTCAACCCTGCAGGCAGCGACTCAATTCTGGGCTCAGTGGCTCTGCGTATCGTCATGGGCAGCTGGTGGCTTTTCACCCTCATCGTGTGTTCGTCCTACACAGCGAACCTGGCCGCCTACCTCACTGTGTCACGCATGGACAATGCAGTCAGGTAAAACGTCTTTTTGTTTTTTTCTGTCACACTGTTTGAAAATATTTTGTTTCCGAACAGTGGGGAATTTCACTCAAACTTGGCGATCATGAGAGGTTGTATCTCTGCATATCTCTAGAGATGTGTTATCGACTGGGTACATATGGTGTACAAATTGACTTTTTTTCTCAGCTCCACTGCATTTCTTTATTTTTTCATATTTTCAATACTTGAGCTTGTGGTACACATGCAACAGCCTTGGTTAAAGATTCATCTACTGGGATCAGCTTCTTTTTCTATAAAGCTCCTTTAATTTTTGACCTGCTGCATAACAACCGACCGTTTCTCGGTCTAAATGTTATTTGTTCTGATGTCCTTCTCGCTCTCTCTCTCTAAAGAATGGACAGAAAGACATTTGATTGCATTGGTTCTGTCTAGTGTTGAACAAACAGCCACATGGGGACATGTCAGCAGACTGAGCGAATGCTAAGCAGCACATAGCTCACCTGTGACAACACATGAGAGCAGCTGTTTTTAAAATGGCATCTGTGGGAGACTATTCCTGTGGTATGATTCATACGTTTTAAAGGACACCTTTAAAATGCGTCCTTGAAAATATTTGAGCAGGGAGAGACGCTGCATTCTAGACTTTATTCACTTATAAAGAATTATCAAGAGCTAACCTTTCTTTCATCTAGAGTGATTATTAAATTATATTTGACTAAACACACTGAACAGGGCTTCACAGTGGCGCAGTTGGTAGAGCTGTTGCCTTGCAGCAAGAAGTTTCTGGGTTCAATTCCTGGCCCTGGTCTTTCTGCATGGAGTTTGCATGTTCTCCCTGTGCATGCGTGGGTTTTCTCCGGGTACTCTGGTTTCCTCCCACAGTCCAAAAACATGTCAGGTTAATTGGACTCTCCAAATTGCCCCTAGGTGTGTGTGTGTGTGTGCGCATGGTTGTTTGTCTCTGTGTTGCCCTGCGACAGACTGGCGACCTGTCCAGGGTGTACCCCGCCTCCCGCCCGGAACGTTAGCTGGAGATAGGCACCAGCAACCCTACCGACCCCACTAAGGGACAAGGGTGTAAAGAAAATGGATGGATGGATAAACACACTGAACAGGTTTCTTGCATAATTTCAGTGTGACTTTCCATAGAAATCATAACCCATATTTTCCAGATCGTCAGTCCTTTCAGGTATTTCAAGCAACCACTCAAAATTCAACAAGAAAGGATGTATCTGCGATGTGTGTTTACATTAAAGATAATTATAGTTTCCCCAGGGAAAACATTTCTATTGGAGATGATTATAGTGGTTTGCTGTATGGGGGGGAAAAAGCACAGGGCTTTAGCACTTTATAGCTCACAAATTTTAGCTAACCAAGCCACTTTTTTTTATATAAAATTTGCAATTATGAGGTATTACATGAGGTATTATAGCATTTTACCAACAACACATGAAACATTTTCCTGAAACCTTTTTTTGCACACATGAGCATGGCAGCATTACACAGTTGCACTTTTAACACTAGTCGCACGCTCTACCCCTGCGCCACAGCGGCAACCGGTTTTCTATTTCTAATCCTTTCGTTCAAAACACAAAGAACATTTCCACATTGTCGTGAAGTTTGATTAATTGGTTGTTTAATTTAAATACAATTTGGAATAAGGCTGCAACATAAAATTTTGGAAAAAGTGAATCGGTGCCCTTATTTTCCGGATGCACTCCGACTTATTTCAGAAGATTTAAAATGTAATGGCTCTGTTTTGGCATTCGCCCCTCTCTCGGAGCTTCACTTTCAAAAACTTCAAAGATGTAAATGGAGGTCAGGCAGAGTGCAATCTTCCTTTGAGGTTGGCAGCTGTTTTATTGGGAGAGGTTGTGAAGTTTGAACCGTCATCAGCTGAGGGACAGATGGTACAGGAACTCTGCAAACACACTGCTTCTGCCGCTCTCATTCTTCTAGACGACACGGATGCAGAGAGACATTTCCAGTGAGTGTGTAGTGAGAAGAATATTTTTCAGAGTCAAGGATACAGCGCAAGATGATGCAGTAAATCAGATACAATTAACTGATTTTAGGCAGAGGTACAAGAAATTGGGTAAGAAGTGTTGGTACATTTGGCTTAGAAAACCAAAAACGAATTCAATGCTTTTACTGTTGAAATTCAAACTGAAATGTTCATCCACTCAATGTCAAAGACAAATTTGTAACCTCAGTCTCAACTGGTTTCATTGACATGTACAACTGGGTAATATCAGTCTCATATTTCATTCTTCTTCCAAAATAGTGATACTTTAGAAGAACTACTTGATCAAAACCAAAACCAATGAACAACAGCATAAATACACTGAAAAACATTTTTTGATTAGAATAGGGGGTGAAAAACAGAGTAGCTGTAGTGGCTCTACTAATGGATATGAATTCTGCAATATCAAGGGGAATAAAATATTTTAGAGAGGAGTTAAGGATTTTGACAATTTTCAGGAGGCATGTGTCAGGAATAAGAACTGCACAAACAGTGCAGAGGGAAACATTCTTCCCAATTAGTAAATTTTATGAGCGAAGAACTCCATAAAATCTTTACAGCTAAGCCCAGAAGGAATACTTTGTCTTCAAATGAGTTAAGGCTTTGAGTCGATTTTGCCACAACTCTAAAGGAGAACCTTGGATTGTTCTGATCGTTGTCTATTAGCTGCATGTGTGTTAGCCTAATTTATGACTCCAAATCCAGATTTATTGTTTTTACTTTCTTTAACCAGTGTTGCTAAATTATTTATGAAGTAAACAGGTTTAAAGTAAAATCATGGCTAACTGTGTATTCCCAACAATGATCATCTAACATCTAAGTAAAAATTAGAAACATGCACAGTGTTTTTTTGTTTTGTTTTTTTAAGACCCCCCCCATATAGAGTAAAAAAAAAAAAAAGGAGCTGTAATCTGGACAGAGTAGCATTTTTCTGTTTATTTCTCATTCAAACTCATTTGAGCCAATATAGGAAATAATGGAGCAATTATTGGGCGGGTTGCCAGTTCAAACCCCCGCTCTGTCCGTGTTGGTCGTTGTGTCCTTGGTGGTCAGAAGGTCAGGTGGCACCAGCGCAGGACAGCCTCACTTCTGACAGTCTGCTTCAGGGCAGCTGAGGCTACAAAGTAGCCATCAGCATGTAAATGTGTGTGCATGAAAGAGTGAATGACTGAATGTAGTGTGAAGCGCTTTGGGGTCAGAGGTCATAATGCCAAGTTAAATCTATTAAGTGATAGTGATATAAATGTTCCCAGAACACAGAGTCCACTTTTACTGTTAACTTAAAGACTTAAAGTGATGCCTATTATCTGTCATCACTGATTTAGTTTGGAAAGTCTGAAACTTTTTTTTTCTATTATTATCAGTGTTTTATAAAAGAGCTTTGCTTGAGTTTGGAAACTGCAAAGCTGAGCCTTTTTAAAAAAAACACTGCTGGTTGGAATGAGAATCTGAGTAAAGTTTTTAAAAGTGTTTAAAAGTCACTAAAAATTGTGGAGTTGCAAAGTTTTAAACTTGACAAATGTGTTTAAATATGAAATAATTGATGAAAGCAATCATTAGGGTAGGGTTAGAGGGTTAGGTTAAAAAGGACAACCAACATTGTGCCAACACACAACTACGTGTTGATACATGGAAATACTATTTAGAGAAACCTATTGTTGCTTTAATACTTTTCTTTTTTGTCCCTAAATAAGGTCGTTCCAGGACCTTTCCAAACAAGCGGACCTTGCCTATGGGACAGTGCGAGACTCAGCTGTGTACGAATATTTCCATGCTAAAGGCACCAACCCTTTGGAGCAGGACAGCACGTTTGCTGAGCTCTGGAAGGTCGTCAACAAGAACAATGGCTTTGATAACTCTGTTTCAAGTCCATCAGAGGGCATCAGAAAGGTGAGAGTTAATGGTGGCTGTTAAACCCCAGAGAACCAGCTTGTGGTCAACCATTAAACCTACAATTTAAAAAAATTGCTCCCAAAATATCTACATCAGGACTAGGGCTTTGCTAAGACATGCAAATGGTAATAAACATAACAGGGCAGCTTTCGTAACGTGTAATATCTCAACATGACAAAACAGATGTTTCTAATGTTAAGAAAATAATGAAAATGTCTGCAAATATTTCAATAACTGAGACATTAGCAGTTAAACAATTGAATCTCTAATATAAACAAAGCAGACTGTGTATGATTGGACAGCTTGACTTGACTTGATTGCATATACAGTAACATGAAGACACAAATGTTTCCTTATGTTTTAATTCTGACTTTTAGTTGACAGTAATAACTTAAGCATTTGCAAATTGACTGTGAGTTTACCTTTAGCCCTGTAAAGACGTAGAAGCACCAGTGGGGCTGAACTCTGGCCATTTCTAAGCTGACAAAAAAGAGAATTAAAATTTGACTGTGGCTAGAAAAACCAATTTTGTGTCTTGCATTATTCTTTCAGCAGAGAATCTGGAAATAAAAAGACATTTTAACACCGTATCCTAAGAAATCCAAAAGTGTGGCTGTTGCTCAACTTTGACTCAGACTCTGTTTTTGTTCTTTAGAAAACATTTAGAATATTTAGACTGAACTGTGTTTCCTACTAAAGACAACTCGGTGCACTGCCCCAACAAGCAATGCAAATTGAATCAAGAAAGAACAAAGTACAAGGATGATTCTATCTTTTTTTAAACAAGACAAGGGCAGTAGAGGGTAGGTGGATGTAATTAAACAACCTTGCCGATGCCCGAGTAGAATACAGTCTGGTAGGAACCAATACAAAACGTTAATTGAGTCATTAGTACTCAATGTATTGTTTTGCATTTCGTTTTTAATGAAATTTAAATCTGTTCTAAATTCATTCTGCAACTTTAAACTATGCTATGTAATGAATGAAACGATGCCTTTTGAAGCAGTGGAATCCACGTCTGCGATGCTTTGCTATGAACATGATTCATAGCAATGTAATGTAATTACCGTGTCCCTGCTTTTTTTTGTGTGTTTTTTTTTTGTTTTGTTTTTTTGTGGGTGTTGTGGAAACTGTTTCAAATGTGTAGGCAAAGCGGGAGTCGTACGCCTTCCTGTGGGACATGGCGGTGGTGGAGTACGCTGCTCTGACAGATGACGACTGCACTCTGACTATAGCAGGAAACAGCATGAGCACCAGAGGCTACGGCATGGCCCTGCAACACGGCAGTCCGTACAGAGACCTCTTCTCTCAGAAGTATGTACTCTGGTAATCGCTTCACGCCATCCCATATCCATCCAATAACAATTAGTCTGGTAGAAAAGGCAGCGTTTTTTAATCATTCAAACAAAAGACTTTTAGCATTTTTGAAGTTATGACTCATAAAATCATCACCTTTTATTGGCTGATACAAATTTTAATTAAAATTTAGCTTATTTTTTTTAACTGCAGCTTAAAATATCTGCTACAATCAAAATTACTTTCATTGAATAGTGATTTTGTTTTTCACAGAAATTACAGCGTGCGGTTAATTTGCATGACTTTGTGTCCACACATTGTGAACCTTGATTTATTTTGAAAATACAGCACAGAAATGTTGTCCAAGAAAATTGTGTGGATGCTTTTCTCTAACCATCAAAACAAAATGCCTGATTTTAGATATGATTTATTAAACACAGAAACGCTTGATGGGAAAGTCTTTGAACAAGCAACAAGACCGGGATATTGCAAAAAGAGAAAAAAAAAAGAAAAAATGCAGAGGACATAAACAATTTGTAGCTTATTTTGTTTATCACCAATTGGAAAATAGAAAATGCGTGGCATGAATCGCATATTGCTAATGACTGAGGTGAGATAATGAGTCGGCAAGATGTGAGGACGTTCATGTTTAGGAACATGAGATGTGAATGGGATCAGAAACCATTGTAATAAATCTCCTTTATGATGGCAAGCTCTCCAACACCTGAGCCACATATGGCTCCAATCTGGAGTCATTGAAAGGTGTGGATAGAATACCAATATTACACTGAAAATCTGATTTCCTAGACCTGCCATTAATATATTTTGCATAGTATTTTTAGGTAGATCTTCCAAATACTAAATCGGGGCAACAGTGTTACTCTAATCTGTGGAATTTGATCTTAATCGCTGATTGAAAAGAAACTGAATGTCCCTTAACATTTAAGATCAGGTGGATATAAAACCCTGTATAATCACCTATTTATTTCACTGTAGACAAAGCAAACTCTGTATGGGCTCAATTATGTCATTTTGTTCAACAAGCACAAGGCTTTATCATATGTGCTTGTACTCTAACTTAGCAGCCATGCAGGATAGGATCTTCTTGTTTTTACTGAATGTGAAATAAAAACTGAACTAAAAAAAAAAAAAGACTCCATTATATGTGATGGCTTCACTCAGGCAGATAGTTGTAGAAATTAAGCATATGTATGCTAGCTGTTCTTCTTGAACAGCATTTGGAAGCATTTAGAGATGTGTGAGCCAATCATTTTGTGGCAGAAGATCAAAAGAACACAAATTAATCATCCATTTATTAAATTCTTATAAAAGCCGTTCAGCACAGTGAAATGATTAGTTCCTATGTATGAGTGTTTATTCGTCAGCATGGAATTAAATATTATATCTTTCAAAAATAATAATTAAAATGCTAATCTCCTACATACAGGTGCTTTCAATAAATTACGACACATCTAAAAAGTTCATATTAGTAATTCATTTTATTTAGATTCAATACACAGTGAGGTTTTTGTCATTTTCTCCTATAAAGAAACAATACAATGATTTTTAATACAAAATGCTCAATTTAAAGTAAATTCACATACCATTAGTTAGAAATATTCAATAGTTGGTCGGTGTGTATTTTGCATTCATGATTCTGTCAATGCAGCAAAGCATGGAGGGAATTAGACTAACAAGACCCAATGGTGGCCTTCAGCTCATCGTGTTGCATTTTTGCAACTGTTTTTTGGGTCTAAACAGCTGCATCTTCTTTTGGACAGTACCTGATAGACTCTTCATTGGGCTTAGATCACACTAATTTGGTGGTCATATAAGCACGGCAATACATTGATCATTAAAGCGGTTATTGGTACGTTCAGTCCTGCACTGAAATGAAATCAGCAACTTCATAAAAATCCATCGGCAAAGGGAAACTGGGGTCTGAACTGTTGTAGAGTTTACACGCGGAGACTGCTGTGCTCACTTAAAACTTGATAAAACCCAATGAAACATCACTGATCATTGAAAGCAACCACTGGACCTCCAGCCTCTGTGCCTTTCAATTCTTCCTCCATACCGTGGGAACCTTGATTTCCAGATGAAATGAAAAGATGACCGTGGTTCAGTCCCGTTTCTCCTGACCCCTGTTAAAATGCTTCTGGCGGTGTATCTGGCTCGCGAGTAGCTTAGCAAAAGGAAGGCGACAGGTGTAGCGGGTTTGTGTGTGGCTGCCCATGAAGGACCGACTCCAGCTGCAGCTCACGCTTTGTGAATTTCTAAACAGTTGCGTTTGCTTTGCTTCACAGCTCTCTAAAATCTGCACTTTCTCCATCCCCCCACCCCCACTACTCAACTCTGAAGAGCCAGCTTGTATAGCAGTGACCTTTTGTAGCCCTCCATCATAGTTGGGTAGGGGAGGATGTAAAATCAGTTTTCTTTCCCAAAATAAGACCACAAGATCACATTTCTGCTTTAAGAAAAAAACAAGTCTAATGGTCTCAACTCTAATTAAGCAGAATTTTTATGAGCTGTCAGGCATGAACGAAATTAACTGTAATAACGTGTATTCTGATATGTTTCACCTTTTAATTCAATCTCTTTCATAAATGAACTATTCAATTACGTCCTAATTTAATGAAATGCACCTGTAGCAGAATTCTCGTAAAGGTGTACGATCTTCTATCCTCTGATTCTACCAAGGTTTTGAACCTGAAAGCAAACATTTTATTTTATGTTTTCATTATTTATGATGTAGCATAAAATGACACAAAATACTCTGGATGCTGGTTAAGTATATCTTATCGCAACATCTAGTTCTTATTTAATAAATAGGAAAACTAGCAGTGTCTTTATACCACTCACTTCTAAAAAGGCTTCCTAATTACAATTGAACTAAACCACTCATCTAAATTCAGCTGCACTCCAGCTGAATTTATTCTTTCTATTTTTTTATGCTCTCACTGTACAGTTTGTAAGTTTGTAGCTGTATTTAAGTGTTGGAATTCATTATCATGCAACGGCGCCTCCATGCCCCCCTCATCTTTTTTTTTTTTTTCCTCAAAAACTGGGCTTTTAGATCTTGTTTAAAATCAATCATTATGTTTTGCACTCTGCTGCTGTAAACTAAAACCTGCAGTGTTTAATAGCACTTTACCATCTATGGCTTTTTAATGATCTTACAGTCAATGCAAATGGATACCATTAGTGGAGCTGCATTTTTCCTTATTAGATTTATTTAATGAGCTGTGCGATTTAATTATTGCTACATAATAATAGTGTGGTAATTCTTCTGATCTGCCCAAGAATTATTTTCTACATTTCTTTCATGTTTTGTCCATAAAAAGTTGCTAATTATCAATTATCTGCTCTGCTATTTCAGCAATTTTATCAGCCAGCGTTTAATTTCGATCGTTGCATCTGATGGATTTGCTTGCTGTCCTGCAGCGACGCAACATGAAAACGCGCGTCTAAGGCAAAGAGGGTCTGAAACCAATCTGTTTGTTTTTTTTTCCCTCTCTGCAGGATTTTGGAGCTGCAGGAAAAAGGCGATCTAGACATCCTGAAACAAAAATGGTGGCCAAAGAAAGGCCGCTGTGACCTGCAGAGCCACGCAGACGCACAGCCAGAAGGACGAGCGCTGCGTCTGCACAGCTTTGCCGGCGTATTTTGTATCTTAGCCGCCGGGCTTCTGCTCGCCCTGCTGGTGGCGGCGCTGGAAACCTTGTGGAACAGCAACCACTGCCGGAGAGAGCAGCCCAAAGAGGTGACCACCGACAGCTCGTCGGGCCAAGCCCTGCTAAACCAGAACCGGGCCATGGTGGTCACCACGGGTCCCCCTGCCCCACCAAGGCCTCGGTCGAGACCCAGGCCGCCGGGCCCCCCGGTCCTGCCCAGGGACGCCACTGCCACACTCTACTTTATGGATCCAGCAGGCGGTGACGCCAGCCCCGATTTAGTAGAGCTTCAGTACACCCAGTTATAATAGGTGTGCCCTTGGTGACAGTTCAGACATCAGTTTGCTCATTCCTTCTCATGTTGGGAAAGAGGCGGGGTGCTCAGGCGGGGACTTCTGAGGCTTCTCTCATGCTGGCACTTCAGAGAAATTATGATTGGTTTCACAAAATGTGTCGCTGGTGCTCATGTGGGAGAAGCTGTGAAGACAAAAGTATACATCGTATCGCTAATTCAGAACCACAAACTGAAATTGTACTCTGAGTCGATAAGCGCTTCAGTTGTGCAATAGCTCTCTTTAGCTAATCCATTCAAGTCTTAAAGCTTTAGAGCTCTGCCTTTACTTTTGCTGCTGTGAACTGGGCAGCCCCTCCGCATGAGGCGTCCAGACAACTAAGGCTTGACATGGATCCCTAAACTAAAGTGTGAGCCTTCACCAACCTGTCTGACAATACTGGATGAAAACACCCATTTAAGGCCCAGTCCCATGACAGAAGCAGAACCAAATTAGAAAGCACTTTGATGGCAACAAGAACATGAGTTACTGCTGCTAACGTCTAGTTCAGAGTTTGCGTGCATCTCGGCTTTCATAACCGCAAATTGCCGTCATCTGAAATTCAAAAGCTGTGATATTTGCACAATACTAGTTGTAGTCGCTGCGTTTGTAGGCACGTCGAGGTGTTTTCACCCAACATCTTTCTTTGTTTGAAGTCCTATTCACTGTGAGGCTGAAGTTTAAGGCTGAAACATTGAACAAAGGAAAGAACCGAGAAAGGAGCAGAGAAATGAGGGATAACAATAAAAAAAGTCCAATATATTCTAAAGCTCTGTTCATAACAGCTATATCTGCACAATGTTCATGTTGACAACACTGCCCATAGGGTTTTTTGTTTGTTTTTTTTTTTATTTCTTTACATGCTTACTATTATTGCTAGGGCTGCCAGAAACAACTTTGCCAAAATGTCTAATATTCCTCTTCTTTCACAATAATTGGATCTTATTTTATAGTATGCAAACAAATATTTGCAAAACCTCCAGTATAACAAAAACAAATTAAATAAGTCAATATTTATGGTTTCACAAAAAACCTTGAATATTCAGAATACCAAATATGATGAGATTTAACATAAAAAATAAACAAAAATATGCCGTTGTTCAATCATACTTCTCTCCAAAGTAATGAGAATGAAGGTCCTTAATTTTAAATATATTAGAAAAATGAAATAGTTTGTGCAATCTGACTTTTTGTGTGTGTGTGTGTGTGTGGGGGGGGGGGGGGGGGGGGGGGTGTGGGTTGGTTTGATTATAATTATTTTTTTTAT
>NW_015112767.1:35108-56173 GCF_001443285.1 Poecilia latipinna | reverse complement strand
TGTTGTTTTTGTGTTGTTTGGTGTTGTGGGGTTGTGTTGGTGGTGGGGTGGGGGGGGGGGTGTGTGTGTGTGTGTGTGTGTCACTTTAAAGATATTAGTTATGGATCATTTTTTACCCTTTGGTTTCTTTTAATTTCCATAAGGATTGCAAAACTGTTTGTTCAAAACGGACATATGGGGAAAAAAAATGCAGAGCGACTGTCTTATTTAGGGATATTGTTCCTCAGAACAATTTCATACAGATTATTTTTTTCAAACCTGCAGAGAATGAGCATATTGTATTCAAAGGATTTGGTTTGGATATCAGTTCAGATTTATTGGTGGCTCCATGCATAGTGTGTAGGAACAGTGAAAGCTGTTTTAAATGAAAACCTACAAAACAATTTAAAGGGATCAGCCAAATGGTTTGACGTCACTGAAAATGGTTTTAATTTTTTTTTTTTTATATATATATACCTGGCATTACTTGGACAGGAAAGGAAAAGATCCAGAGCACTAATAATCTGTGAAATGAGATGCTACTGGAGATTTATGTCAGGATCAAGACTGACTGTGACTCAGTTAGAGCTATAGCTTAGTTTTATGCTTTCATCCTAAAAATTATCCCCTTAGCAATCTTACCTGCAAAATAAATTCCATACCTCAAGAGCAGCAAACCTTTTTTTCGCTCCTTTACATTTACCGTATGACTGAATGTTAACCTTTTAATGACGCTTGGCAATGTTTTTGCCTCTGAGCCGATCATTGAAAAGAAAGTAGAGATAAATTAACTCAACACTATCCCAAGATGTCTGCAACTTTTGAAATTTTAAAATGCAAAAAAGCTTTAAAGTACAACTAAATAGCACATTTCGTCAGTACTAAACCTAACTCACTCACTAGAGATTTCTCCAAGATTCAGTCAAAATAATACAAAAAGAACAGAGCATTATTCTTGAACACAAAAATATGGGGAAAATTGTTAAAATTAGTTGTGCATCTGGATCGGGGTGTGGCTGACATACTTCCATACAGTAGGAGTTTCACTAGGTCCTCCTGAAACTGACAACATTTTTTAGAGTATGAACTGCACAAAGAGCAAAGTCCTTACAAAGGACAGAGGTATTGTAAATACAACAAAGCTGAAGATTTGCCAGTGAGATATTTGAGCTCTGGATAGAACCAGAGATGTAGGAAGTCAGGTTTTTTTTTTTTTTTTTTCAAAAAACGTTTCTCAATTTTATAATATTAAGGCCATTACATTTTTTATTGAGGATAGACCCACCTTCTGGTGTTTTAAGATCATAATGCTTGTAAAAAGCATTAGATGGGATGCACAATCGCAGTGCGATCATGTGTGTTTGATTTTTTTCCCAATTGGTTACTAGTCAGTGTGGACACAGTCTCATCATCACTCTTTTCTGAAAATGTCAAACTTCTTTTTTGTTTAGTGATATGTCGTGACGATAGTAGAGGAGGCTGAGAGTTTTGAATAACTTAAAGAACGACCCAAAATGCCAATCTGATTGTTTTTAGTCAATTGGTCGCTACAGGGAATTAGGGCAGGGCAGGGGCCTGGGCAGGGGTGCACATCATCCATTATTTCATCTCATAGTCTGTCCCGTGTCTGACCGTCTTGTTTTGTTTGATTTAGATGGGTGCATGAATAGGAAAAAAAAAGAAAATGAAGCATGAAAACATTTATTGGTTAATGTCTCTCAGTCGCATTCGTTGTTTGGCTTCATCTCCCAACTAATAGGTATTTGAAAGCCATTTTAAAAACAAAAGTTTATATAAATATATATATATATATATATATATATATATATATATATATATATATATAATTATTATTATTAGAGGGGTGTGGTGAAATCTGCTGGCACAAGATCATTTAATCTCAAAACATAACGAAATTTCTTACCAAAGTTAAGTTTGTTTTGCAAACTGCTATCCAGCTGCTTTCATCCCCAGATGGTGAAATATGCTTCATCCTGTACAGCAATTATTAATCTGCCTCTTTGTGTTGATTGGCCGCTAAAAAACAAACAACTCCTTAGGCTGAGCAAAAACACTCATAAAGCCATAAATGTTTATTTTTTTTGCTTGCTTTGTAGCATTTTCAGCACTTGAATAGAGGCTGACTAAGTGAGAAAAGTTAGTCATTTGCAGTGGCTAGAGGTTTTCACAACTGGCTAACCAAAGTTGCTTTGGTACTTGGTGCTAAATAGAGCCATATTAAAGATTCCAGTAGAAGATTACATTTGTTCCTTTCAGTCAAAATCTGAAATTAGAAGAATGATCAAATTGGATGATTGCTAGAAAGAAAGAAATTTTATATCATTGTTCATAACTTCTTGTTTTCACTAATTGGCCCTGTTGAAATTCTACCAGAAAAATCTACTTCAATGGCAGAAAGCCCAGAAAAGCAGTGAAGAGAAATAATAGAGCATAATTGCATAGGAAAGCAATGGCCAGGCTAAAAATAAAAACCAGTCAAACCTATGAAAACGTCTTTAAAACATTTTTTTTAATTATTATTTTACTATCTACCCTAGTATTGCTAAACTCTTGTCTAGCTCCCATGAGACCGACATCATGCATCATCTTGTAAGCTAGATGCATCATCACACTCCTACCAAGAAATGAATATTAAGTTACCTTATTTAAATGTTTAAATGTGTCTCTGCATTTATGTGTTGCATTGGAATCAGTGTTGTGACCAGATGAGTCCGACTGTGGACGCGTCTCGCCTCACGGTCAAGCAATTATGCAAAGCAAATTAAAGCCCGATGCATAAAGCAACACATTTAAGTCCAACTCAAATTGGAGGTATTTTGTGACAGTAACTGAGTTTTATTATTGAAAACTCAGAATATTGACTTGAATATCAAAGTAAAAAAGTCTATGTAGAAAAGCTGGAATAGACGTATTTCAGCATCTCTCAAACTCGCATGGACAATGCATGTTCTTAATGCTGGTGGGATAGAGTGCATTACATGTATTTAGAAGTAAAATTGAAAACGAGGCCTGCTGTAACAAATCTCTTTTCATTCTGCATTTTCATTTCCTTTCCCCCAACATTCCCCCCCAACTTGGCATTTATTTTCGCTTTCATTTATCATAACACCCCTGCTCTTTCTGTTCCAATAAATCCTCCATACGCAATTCTTCCTTTTATTCTTCATCCACTCTTTGGCACCGCCCTCCCTTTCATCCATCTTTAGGACAAAGAGGTGAACCTGGAACAGGTCCACCAGCGTTTGAACAGCCTCCTGGACGAGGATCTCGCCCACAAGCAGCTGCCAGGTCAGTCAATCGAGATCTCCGCCCTTGACATCGGCAGCATCCAGCCCAGTCAATCTCTGGAGGCCTTGTCTGTTCGAGACTACCCATCACACCGCGGGCCCCCGCCTCTGTCCGTGACCACCTTCCTGCGGGAGAGCCACGGGGCAGGAAGGACACTGGGAGCAGCCGCTGGCAGGACCTTGCCCCTGCCGCTTAGCAGTGCCACGATGCCCTCCATCCGGTGCAAACACAGAGCACCCAACGGGGGTCTCTTCCGGCAGAGCCCAGTCAAGACACCCATGCCATTGTCCTACCAACCAGTGCCAGGAGGACCCATCCCAGAAGCCAGAGAGCCCAGCCACGGGACGTCTATTTGAGCATGATGATCGCTCACAAACACTCGAGCTCAAACAGAAGAGTCCAGAGCTAACTGGAGTGCCTACAGTACGAGGAGATATAAATAAACACTGCAAAGGATTTTTATTACAAGTTGAGACGAACACACGACAGGACTCTAAAGACTTTACTGTAGATATTTGTAAGTACAAATAAAAAGCAACATTAAAAAGTGTATTTTGAATATTCTTCACAGTTGAGTTTAAAAAAAAAAAAAAACTAAAAGATTGGGGGTGGGGGGGGGAAAAAACGACTGTTCGAATGGCTTTGTAAATTTTGTTCTCAATGAATAAAGGTGACAATTCTTTGTGGTTGTTTTCTAAGTGCCAAGTTTAAAGATGTTTTCTTTCAGATCAACATTAACTGATTGTACTGTGAGAATACATGGGGGGGGGGGGATGACATTTCACACTACAAAATACGTGGGAAGAGTTGATTTTGTTTAATAAAAAAAAATAAAAACTAACACCAAATGACTAAGCTGTGTGTTTGAATAAATATCTCAAAACAGCAGTGCATTGTTACAGTATCTGGGATTAAGAGAATACTTTTGTAATTGACCTCGCATTGTCCGAGTCTGGAGGAAAAACAAATGTTTTCTGGATACTGCAAGATTTCTTTCTTTCTTCAAGCTGATACTGCTACCTCGATCATTTTTGTTTAAGGTTGCCTTTAAATATAGAGCAGCATATTGGGATAGTGATTACGTTGTGTTGCCTCAGTCTATGGGTGTGATTTCTTCATCTATTCTGTGTGCCGAGTGGGCTTTGTCCATCATTTGAAAATCGCCTGCTCTGTTTCCAGTACACCGTTTCTACTGCTTAAAGTCCCGATAAGGTGTCAGATTTCTTAGAGGATGGACTCGAGTTGATTCCAACACAGACACACACCTGTCGCTGCACACTGCATGCTAGCTGGTGGTAATAAGGACAAACACACCAAGAAACAGGAAACTTACAATTTACATGCAAGAATATTATGGCTGACTAATCAACATTAAAATAAAACAAAAATTTCATTTGCTTTATAGTTTCCCAACAGCGCTAAAGTAAAAGGGGGCATCACTTTTTTTCTGTAATGAGATATGACTACATTTGGCAATCTATATCTTAAAACATAGCTTTGAACTTCTCTAAATATGACCTGGATAGTTAAAAACCGATTAGCCATTCAATAAAACAGTATGAGATTTATGAACTGTATGTGTGGAGTTAAGGTACCATTTTGCTAAAGCACTTGGAATGAAAACCAAATTGAAATTAGTCAAGCATGATTGCACAAAACAGTCATACCTGCTTTAAGTTATTCTTCATGGATTTAAATCTGGGAAACTTATTCTGGTAATGCTGGAGTCATCTTTTGGCTTATAATAAGATTATATAAACTTATAAGAAATAAAATTAATGGTTGCATCTCAACTTAGAATAAAATCTGTCATGTCCTCTTAAGTATTTTGTCCAAAATTTGTGTAAATGTATTGACCAATGACGAACGCACAAACGCAGAAAAGCAAACTTTCCACAGAAAAAAAAATAAAAAAGACAGATATTGCATATATTTACAGGGAAGCCGTCGGCTAGATTTACTAGTTAGAGCCAACTATTGGTGTAACAGCAGAAAACAATATTAATAGCTACATTGCCAATGTTTAATGCAATCAATATCAACTGATAATCTCACTTGATGCCTCGATAATCCCTTCACATGCAGTCCAATTTGGCAAAACATTCAGCAGGAAAAAAAACAAAAAAAAAAAACAAACAAATCTGTCAAGACTGAGGACAATTGTTCACACTCCCACCACTCAAAGCAGCCACACATGGGGCCAATATGAACAAAACGCAGCCTTGTGCCAGATTCAGCAGGAGGGACCCGCATGGACACGGCTAAAGCAAACAATAGCTGAGGACACGGCAGGTCTGTGTCACCATGTTTCCGTACGTGGGTGCTCGGATAAAAATGGAACAAAACGTGTCACAAAAGGCTGGAAAGAAAAACTTTCCAATCCAATCGAGACATTTTCTACCCGATCTGCACCAAAGATCTGAAAAGAAAAACGTCTATCCCACCATTCGCTTGTCTGAAAGCGGGTCACGGAGGTAACCCACATGGCAATTTTCGCCCAGAATTGTTTACTTAAATGACTTGAATTCAAGTGAGAAAAATCTTTTAAGTATACCTCGTCACTTATTTTTAGAATTCCCATTACCCGTCTTCCGAAGCGCAGCAAAGGATTGCCGAGGTCACCCACAGCTGAGAGAGTTCAGTGTTCCCTCCAGCCACCATGTACGTGACAAAGGTAGAGAGATGCTCTTTGATAAAACCGTCCTCGCAACTCTCCCGCTGACTTCTCTGACCTGCTTACTTGCACCCACGTTGAGCTTAGTGCCTGATGCCCGTTTTTAAGCCGCAAGATCTTCACTCTAATCTTGTCGACTGCCACTACAGGTACGGAATCAAAACACCTCTGCAGAGTCTGTCACTTCACACTGAAGTCGCAGTTTTAACTCTTACCTTGGAAACCAGGTCCTAAACTTCAAGCTAAATGTTAAGCAAAGCAACTAAAGACAACAGTTTCAACTGCGTTTCTGGTTCATGTAATGATATTCTGTTTGAAGTGTAAAATTGTGCGAGTGTTCGTTGTCTCCAAGCTAACTATTTTAATTCTACCTTTAGGATCTATTTTAGTGCATTTCACACCAGAAGACCTCTGCAACTCTTAAGGTGTGAAAGAGCCCCCAAGCATGAAAGCCGTACAGTCAGAACTGAGGACGCCTTTCAAATAAGAAAAATGTCTTTAAGGACAAAGACGAGATGTGACAGCTCTTTTTTGAGTTACTTTAGTCTTCTAGCAACTTTGAGAGGTTTTTTTTTCTTTTTTTTTTCCTTTTGGAAATACATTAAAAGTAACCTGATTTGACCCATCTTTCTACAGTTTCCTCTACAGTGATAGTGGTACGTTATACTGTTTAGAGTGTCAAAAGGATATTGTTTCTCTATAAGAAAGGAGAATAAAATACCTATAACATTCTGATAAGTCAGCTTTGGACAAAGTCAAAGCTCACGATTAATATTTTTAAGGAACCAAGATGTCTTATGAAGAGTTCCTGAGAAAAAATAAAAAATAAAACAGGTGACCAAATATGTGCCAAAAGTTAAACAAGTGAAAACAGTTAAGGTTTAGATAGGTAGATGATAAAAAAAAAAGTTATAAAGACCTGATAGACAACCTACGCCAGAAAGAGCACATAATTATCAAAAGAATTAAAATATTCCAGACTATTTAGTGAACTAAATAGTTCACTAAAATATTTGATAGTTGAGACCCTAATTGGCATCCTAGATGTTGCTCGTTAACCAACAGTTTTAGCTAAAAGCTAAAACTTTTTTTTTTAAAAAGTTAGTTCTACAAAAACAAGGATAAATGACTTCCAGGATTTCCAATCAGCTCTCATTTGTCATATCCAGGCTTGCAAACTTAGACGGCATGACTTTGCTGAACTGTGCCACAGAAATAAAAACTGCAACGAGTGGCTAAAAACTTCCAATAAGTTCTTGAGAGTGCATGCACTTTCACATCTTTCAACACTGTGAAGTGTGCTTCCCTGTGCAAAGACCCTCAGAACCTTTTTTACATGGCAGTAGAGTTTTCCAGCAGAGCCGTAAAGTCTAGATAGCTGGTCTGAAAGAAAACACTGACCTTGTTTTTGCAATGAAGACGAGTGTTGTCAGGCAGGCGATTCCTGTTTTTGCCCGCCATAAAAAGTTCACAGTCATCTCTTTATGTCAAGACTCATCAAATTCATGGCCTCTTTCACCTCTACATCAGATGCACGATGCGCAAAGATCCTGCCTCACTTCAAAGAAAATAAATCCCCCAGAGGTACTCTGATAACTTTCATCTCATTTTACTGAAGAGATCAGCTCCGAGACAAATCCTTTTCACACGTTGCATAGGGCAGAGCTAAAGTGAGCACGGTGCACTCAGCACATTGAAAAAAATACATTTCATAATAGACACAAATTACATTGAGGAAAAAAAAAAAAACACACACACACACCAAGATCTACATCACTTTATCATGTAGCGCATTAGAACAGGAACAGAGACTTTGCAATTACAAAATTTTGCCATACATGATGCGCATGAATAGTCTGTATAATTAGCTCGTGTGGGCAGTGTGAGGCAATCTGCTGTAAAATAACTTCCATTCTCCCTGCGGGGAGATCACTGACCGTCTGTCCAGACGGCTGCTGTAGCCTTATTATCCATTCATTGAGCCATTGTACCTTAGAGTGTGTGAAGAGCTTTCACCATAGTTCCCAGGTTATGGTCTGTTTTTTTTTTTTTTTTTGGAGCCACTGAAAGGGGAATTTCAATTAGCGTAGCCATGTTTATAATGTCTCTAAACTGACATAAGAAAAGCTTTTCTGGTCTACTTGCCAGTTAAGCTGTGCATTAATTTGCATACTTAGTCTTAACAGTGATCATCATGCATTCATTTCAACCCAACTTTTCCAAATGTGAATTCCCACGATCAGAGTAACCAGGCTCTCTTTACTTCTACAACCCTTATGTTACCGTAAGAGCCATCTGTGTGTGATGTAATATTTTTTGGAGTACAGGAGAACCTTTACTGTGACCCAGATTTGCTACGAATGCACAGTTAGTGCAAGGAAAATCGTGACAATTTTTGCAAAGCATGGGCAAACATGTTTTGGCAAATGACAAAAAAAAGTCTTTACAATAAGTGGATTCTGTTATATACTAAACTACCAAAATGCAAAAATAAACACATACCAGAAGTTCTAGACTAAATATTGATGACACACACAGTAGTAGTAGTTGATGTTGCTTATACCTTTACGTGTCAGGTTGTATAGGTTATGCAAGCCACTTTGCTGAGTTGTATAAACCACGTGGTGACTTGAAATAAGATCTGACACACACTAGCGGCTCATGTGGATAGAAAATGATGTATAGTTGTAAGCAGAGGCAAGGCAAAGCAGGCCAAGTTGCTGCTTTGTTTCAGGGAAAGCGCCAGCAGAAACAAGCAGAGAATCTGTAGATTAATACATTATGACACCTCTAAACTTTCTCTTGGACTATTGAGAAGGTTAGTAGTTAAAATAACAAATGTCCTTAATTTTTATAGATCAAAACTTTAAGGTTGCGCAGTCAGACTTTTAGCAAACCCTCAACTTCACCCCCCAATTTGTCAGTGTGTTAAAACTGACAAATTACATTTGTACAGGTAAATCTAAACAATCACAGATTATATTATATATATATATATATATATATATATATATATATATATATATATATATATATATATATATATATATATATATATATATAAAGTTGACTATTTTAGATATATTCAGTCATTTCTCAAAGTAAAACTTGAATTGTGTAGATTCATTACTCGGGGAGAAATATTTCAAGTCTTTATGTCTTGTAATTTTGATGATTATAAAGTCCAAATGTGTGTTGATTGATTGGACCTGCTGCAGCATGAATAACTGCATCACAGAGGCGATCAGCTTGTGGCGCTGCTGGGGTCTAATGGAAGCAGAGGTTATATTGATAGGGGCATCCAAGCTCATTGGTTTCACTTTTTGAAGAGTGACAAAAAAATATCCAATATTTTTAATCATGTTCTAAATTTTTGAGCTGCAGATGTAATATAAATGAACTATTCTCTTAAGTGTGTCTTTACTGAGAGTCAATGTATTAGAGTATGTGAATTAGAACAGCAGAAATAGAAATCTGTCCATTAAAAAAAATACAATTTATGTGAGCTAAGAAAACAAGTGAGGTGTGTAATGAATTTGCTGATTGTTTGGTTCAGTGAAACTTTATTATGGACAAAATATGACTAATGAGAACAATTTCCTGTTGGAGCTCTGAACTTGGCTCATAATATTTCTGGTGGTGAACTATGAACATGAGTTCATTCACTTCAACATCAGCAAAACTGAGTTAAGAACTGGCTCTACCCTCAGTTAAGGAAATCCTCAACGATCAGGGTATCTTGCTTGAAACCAAAGACCTAAATCAAAATATCGCAACTGAAAAGACGAAGCAAGAAATGGAGGCAAGTCGTCGAGGCGCAGCGATCACAACGAATTACCTGTTTGGCACGTCTTTGCAAGCTTCCAAATACTGTTGAGGTATTTCCATCTGGAGCAAAATAGAGAGTCGATTGAGTGACAGACTGCGAGAGCCTCAATGGAGCCAGAGGGTGGCGAACCGACAAACTGCACAGTTGCATTCATGAGTAGAATAAATTAGTCAACAGTTTCCTGAAGAGGAGAAAAACAAAACAATGCAATAAAAAAGCAGCAAACATGTCACACCAAGGTAAAAGGAAAGAAGTTTTATAATGCACACTGTCGGGAGTGAGAGATTCCCAAACTTCTTTCAGCAGAAGCAAAGAAATCTGAAGTTCATCTTTTTGTATTATAACAAACACTGCAGCATAGAAAACAATGAATTTTTCATGAAGCAAAAGGGCCTCTGCAGTAAGAGCACAGGTGTTACACAATGTTATTTCATATTGGTAAAGCTGCTTAAGTGCTTTACTGTTAAATTATGTATTATTCATGCCTTATTAAACAATTTGTTGGACTCCTCACAGTAAATACTTCTGCATTCGACGACCTGTATTTAAACTTTGAAAACAATTAGGGTGTTTTTAAGCATTAGGTTGAAGACCCTGCAGCTTCTTGGGTGTAAATCTTTATTCTGCTAAAACTGCAGTTTGTTCACAGTCATGTTTTAAAGGGGCATGTGTTGGAAAACTAAAACAAAGATACATTGGTGACGCATTTGGACATTATACATGTGGACGTAAAGTTATGCCCAGAAAAAAAATGAAAGTCTGCAGGCAAGTTGCTCTATAATTAGTGGGGAAACATTTTGTGGCCAAATTCTCATTTCTAGCTTTTGTAAAGTATTGAACAACTAATTATAGCCAAATAAGATGACTCATTAGGAGTTGTAAATATCAGAAGATATGAAAACAGTGCACATTTATTATTTATTTCCAGATTTTCTGATGTGGCTGGTCATTAATTGTTAATATTAGAAGCACAAATGGCATAACATGCATGTGTATTCATAACAGAACTTTTGGAGATTGTTGCATAACAAAGAATAATTTGTCATGGCAAAGAAAAGAGAAAAATGAGGGACTGTCATCAGTAAAACTGCTTTAAAAACATTAGCTTTCAGTCAAACATGCTTTGCTAAGGAAGGATTATGTAACTTAGATTTTATGAGGGGTTGAATAAGATGGATGAAGAGTTAAATCCATTATTCATTTCTGTGAGTTGGATTGAAAATTGTTTTGATTCATTCAATCAATATGCTTGTTTCTGAAAAGAAATCAGCAAGGAATCTCAAAAAATGAAAAAAAGGAAAGAAAAAAAAGTTATATCTCCAGTTTTAAAATGGAAATGTTTAATTATTTATACTCTTCTCTATATAAAAGCACAGTAATCTGAATGCTTCCACTGATATTTTCGTTGTTTATCTGTATGGTGAATGCTGAATCTATTAAATTAGGCCTCATTGCCATCACACTAAATCTTTAGATTATCCCACAGATTTAAGTCGGGACTCTTGGGAACTCAAAAACTTTAACATTACTTCCGGTAAGTCAGACGAAACATGCTGATAAAATTAAAACATTGTTAAATCTGTCGAGGGTATGACTAGTTTGGGACTTGATTGTATGTATATATTGTTTGGAATACTCAATTTGTGGAATTTCAGGGAAATATTGGAACAAAGATGCATATTTGTCCAATTAAATCTGATGTTCAGTTTACTTGAACAACAACTGGCTTCAAAAAGGCCAAATATGTGTCGTTGGTTGTTAGCTGAAACTTCAGCGACGTTATCTTTTTCTTGCGACATACGCTGAGGCCATCTGCAAAGTAACTCTGTCATGTCAGTGGGTTCAGGTCCTCTACCCTCACTAAGTCATACGCCACCGTCCACGGCAATTAATTGTATTTCTATGGACAAGATAAAAACTGTGAGCCAAAACAATAACCTCGAATAACCTCAGATCAATTAGCAATGACCTGTTAATGTCTGAACAGATAAACGATGTTCCCTCTTTACATGGCACAGACAACTACGTTTGAAGCCTTCTCTTTGCCCGATTTGCATGTACAAACCGTTTTTTTTTTTTTTTTGGCAAAACATCCGTTCTTAAAATCATTTCTGAAGCATTTGAGTTGCAGACAGTTTTCTCTGCACACCGTGAGGAGGGCTCCCAGCCGGCGCGTCTTAATCCACGGCCAAGTCAAACGAGTGGCGCGTCCTTTTTTTTTTTTTTTTTTTTTTCCCTGCCTTCTAGCTGCTGAAAAACAAATTAATATTAATTATGAGGCCAAACATGCGAAGTTCCCTTGCTCCTACCTGTGCAGCAGAGTATTAGCTGTGTGATAAACAACTTCTCGCTATTTGATAAATAATCCAAGAGAAACACAGCATCCCGACAGAGCTATGAAAGTTTTATGCACTGTTCTGCGGAGGCTCATTCTCCTGCTGAATAACAGAAATAGCTGGCAGAATCCCAGTATTTCTCAGTTTCTTCCAAACGCCCCCGCCCCCCTCCTACCACCACCACCAGTTTTTGCAGTTTTTGCCTCTTCAAATATGTCCAGGTGCATCTTTTACTCGGGATGCTTTGGAGTTCAGGGTTTGTATGCATCGTCTTCATCCCCTGCACAGCAGCATGTTGCCGTGCAACCACACTCTAAACTGCGAGTCTTACGGCTTCTTCCCCTGCAAACCAAGTTAATGAAGATGTCATTTCTATAAGAAGAGAAGCAGAGCTAATGGCTGTCCAAAAACTGAACAAAATCTATTTGCGGTAGAAGACATTTAAGCCAGTGTTGCTTCAGATCTTCATGCTGAATAACTTCTTCCATGAACACACTGCAACATTATTGGGGGTTTTTTTTCTGCTGGTCTTCATTAGCAAGTATCATTATGTGGCCAAAGCATTCCCATTATTGAACTGCACATAAGGCTGGTCCAATATCATTTTTGTAATATAATTAAGTCGCTGTCAAGTTATTGTAAATTATACGTTATTGCCTCTGCCTGCAATGGCTTGGGATGGTTTCCTATTCTCGCTTATGACGGTGGTCGTTACAACTCAGTAAAATGCAAAAATATGAACAGCTAAAACTTTATATGGCTATAAATAATAAAACAAGTTTTAAAAAAAATACTAAATCTTTCATATCAATTTTTATCTAGTCTGACCTATCTGATTCTGTGACAGCATGGGAACAAGTGGCCTCTTTAAAAACGAAACATCGGTTCGCCATCCAGCTCTTAAAGTGATGGATCAGAACCCATGGTTTTGCTGGAATCATCATGTGAATTTTGCACTGCAAGGCCAGTTCTGGCCTGGGCTCAAACCCGGGTCCGGCGTTGTCGCAGTAGCACTTTGAGCAAATTAACCTCATCAGATTTGTGCAGAAGCAAACCTCTCACAAAAATGTTTGCAGGTGTAATAGAGAATCCTGAACACCATTGTAGCTAGCACAAGAAGGAGATACATTTTTTGGTACTCTCTTACTGTTTCAGTAGAATAAGGTGAAATTATATGAGGCAAAAAAAAAGAAAAAAAAAAAAAAGAAAAGAGTTGTCTTACCAACATGGAAGAGTGATTATGTAGAAGTGTATTCCCCGTCCTATAAAATGCAATAGTAGCAAAAGATTCATCATACAGGGCAACCATGTAAAAACAGCCAAACTTCAAAACATCTGTGCCTGCATGTCAAAAATCACAGCGTATGTATTTTGCAACAAAGCAACAAGTATTCAGTAAGCAGATGGAGAAGCATAAAGTTGAAGGGTTCATGTAAATCAGTAATTTAGTTGGCTGCTCCCCAAAACACCAGCAGCTGCCTTATACGGTATCTACAGCTTTCCAAACGTATGAAACAAGCTGAACAAATTCACAGTGGAATCCCGACTTCAAACTATAAGTGCAGCTATAAAACACAATGTCTATAATAGTCCTCTGGGTTATTTTTTAAAAGATGGGCAAATGTAACCCAACTTCTGCAGAGTTACCCTAACGCACTTCTGATTACGCTGCACACAGCAGTTCACTTTGGGGTACGCGTGGCACCATGGGAGTTGTGGTTTCGATTCTGGCTTTCTTCCCTGCTATAAGTCAATGTGCCCCAGGGCAAAGCACTTAACCCCGAGCTGCCTTCCGATGCGTGTAGTGGTGTAAAAATCTATGCGTGTTTGAGTGCAACTGGGTGAATCTGACTCTACTTTAAATAGCTTTGAGTGGTTAGTATGACTAGAAATGTATTGGATTCAATCTATGTTATCATTTATTCTTGCATTTACAATACAGGAAATTAAAGGGATCTCCATGCTTTGTTTCAAGCCTTTTATTTTCTTCAAGTGTGTTTGTATCATTTTTTTAAATGAATCATGCTTCAATTTTTCACCATGCAAGTTGTTCGACAGCATTATTAACAGAGCAAAATGCCAAAATAGTACAATTAGAATTTAGAAATATGCAACATGAATCCCAATCAGCCCTTCTATTGTTGTTCAAAGCAGACAAGCAAATTCCAAACACTCTTACCATACAAAATCTGCTTCTATAGTTTCACCCCTCAAAAGCAGCAAGCGCTCTGCAAATATTGGATAATGGCCTCTGGATATGCAGAGCACGATTTCATGCTCTTGTAAACAGAAAATGGTTGTTTTCTTGACAAAAGATCTAATAGGTAAAAGTTGAACACATATGTGACGTCTTAATGATAATTGCCGTCAAGGTTACCTAACTTAGTGAAGATCAAGACCTTAAAGGAGGCAAAACCAATCCTAGAACCAAACTACTGCAAGAGGTGTCAATACAAACAAGAGTGAGGATTCTGAATGTCTGAAACATCAGGGATATTCTATGAAAGCAGTATCAAATAGAAATATGTTATGTGTACAATAAACAGTGCTTGTTATCACCATAGAAAATGTGACGTATATGATCACAACACACCATCGCTAAAGATATTGGTGGCATAACCGTTAATGGGGTAGCACAGGTCTTGGATCCAATTTAGCTAAAATCTGAGTTTTTAATTTGTGAAATAAGGGAAACTGTCTCTATGCTCTACGAAATACAGGGGTTATAGAATATGCTTTGTTCGTTTTTTAACCGGACAAAGTGTCCTAAACTTTGCTCAAACTAACAAGACGGATGACCAGCACTTTTATATTCACAATGTCTCTGGATTTTTCAGATTGTAAAATGCTTTCTGGGTTTAGTAACACAGAATATCAGCCAATCAATCAAGAAATTGTTTTGTGATGTACATGAGAATACTGTCAAAAAGAACAGTGATTTAAAAAAAAAAAAAGGTGGAACTGTGATAGATCACATTGATCAGACGGACCACAACATAGCTGCTGCAGCCAACAGCATGAGTCATTATGATCATTGATAATATTAAGTTTGACGACTTGATTATTAAATGAGATCAGAAATTATAGTCGGCAAACTGAACCAATAATTCACTCAGCAATATGACCCCGGAGATAAAAAAAAAAAAAAAAAAAAGAAAAACACTGTAGAAATTTTGTCTTGAAAATGTGACGTTAAATTCAACTGCTTTCTACATAGATATGAAATGAGCCCGTTGTTTTGTAAAGTGCTGCGATCTTTGTTGTAGATTAGGGGCCTGTATAAACAAAATGAATGTAACCTGTGCTTCTGTAAGTACAAATAGAAATCAGGTGAAGTAGTTTTGGGCAGAACAGTATGAGGGGAAAGAGTTTGCATCAATTTGACAATTCTCTCACTGATCTAGCTCAAACAGCTTCTAAGAAGGCAATAAAAAAAATGCTGCTGCTTGTGTTTGACTTGGTTAGATTGAATTCCCTCCCACATCTTCAAAGGCCTGGGTTCAAACCCCGGTCCGGATGAGAATATGATTGCTGCTGATAGGTGCCAGTAAAGAACATGACATGTAATCTTGTGAGCACCAATAATCTCTATGGGATAAGACTGTAAGATGTAAAGGACGTTTTGCACGATGCAGCAAGAGCCTTCTTACCAGCTTAAACTAACAGAAACCTGAGTGATGGAAATGTTTGAAAGTTTGCTGGATGGAACAACGCTTGTTGTCTGAACTCGGACCCTTCATCAGCAGTGAGGTCGGAGAGGTGTCGAGATCTGGACAGATGTTTACGAACCATACGCACAGGTTTGGTGAAGATTCAGGCATTTGAGGTAGCAAAAAATGAAAAGCAGTTATATTTGTATTGTGAAATTATTCTTGTATTCATTTTTATTTTTCCTTCAGCGGCTAATCAGACTCCACCAATAAGGACCACCGTTTTCACAATGAGAAAATGCATACAAAAGTTTTCCACTAATGTTAAAAGGAATGAGTGTGGCTTATGTTTACTATTGTTCACTGAAGTGAAACATTCATTTCCCACCAATAAAACCACTAACAGGACAGAGGAAATAAGTACATGTAGAAAAATCTACTTGCCCAGTTTCCTTTTAAACTAATCTCTTCCTTTTGGGCTCATGCCGTCTTCAAGAGCCATGTTACAGAAAACACGAAGCTCTGCTGTGCCTGCAATAAAAACAGCTAAGAGCAGCTTGACAGTCAAAAAGATTTACTACTTAAAGTCAGCGAACATATTTGTCGCTTAGTGCCTATATTCAATCTGATGAACTGTGTTTAGGAGACAGAAGTTCTAGAAATAATTGGTATGCTTGCGGCAGCCTGTTAGACCTTGCAGAGCTAACCCTTGTACAAAGATGGCAGATAAGTAATGGTGTTAGGCAGGCTATCATGTAGCTTGAATATCAATGTCAGATGTGGTGAATATGGTCACTCCACTCAGTGGAATGAACAGGAGTAGAAAAAGAAAACAGAACATTTTTAAAGTCAGTTTTTGAAATTCAAGTTGATGATATTCAAGGTACATGCTGACAGTTTGGAAAATCGGTGTCCTCTACAAAGCTGTCATCTGAAGTGCTGTCCGTTTGTGTCTCTGTGTTGCCAAGTGGTTTTATTTCCATACCAGCGTGCAAGTTTTCTCAGCAGGGCAGAACTAAACAGCTGTAAGCTTCAGTGGCTGCTCTGCCAAGTGAATTAAAAGTGGTATTAAGGAGAATTAAGAGTGTTAAAACAGGGGATAATTGCTACCAAATGGTTTTGCTCATCTGAATATTTGCTGAATATATCCCGGTGGTTACCGCTTTTAATGTTCCCTACCAGGAGGTTGGGCACAGATGATGCCAGGTCCCCCACTACCGTCCCTTTTAACTTTGGGATGACGGAATAAAAAAAGAAGCAACACCAAGCTTAAGCATTTGTCTTCTAAGACTACAAAACTGAAAATTACGTTAATTTACATAAATTCCTTAACACAGGCCACAAAAAAAAAGAACATTATGTCGAACAGCCAGGAAGAATTAGCAAAAATCTTGAGATAATGTTCCACTTGGAAACATTTTAAAGACTTCATAGCTACCTGAGCTCAGTCAGATTAAACTGAATAAAGTCATATTTTGGGTAAATTATTTTTACAATATTACAATAGTTCTCTGAAACCCAGTTAACTCCAAGTTGCTGCATGGTGTAAAGAAAACAGTCAGTGCTAAAGGCAGGCAGGGACATTTAATAAGTCTCCGTCTGAAATGACAAACATTTTGCATCTTTACATTCCTCGTGTGCGAACAGAAAATGGAAAGAAAGCTTTTAGATTCTCCGTCAGATCTGCATTGGAGCCTCTTGCAAGCTCAACAAAGAATGTCAGAACTCATGTAACTGCACTTTCTGCAAAATAATAATAAAAAAAAAAACAACAACAATGTACCACCGACATAAACATTCATAAAGACTTCTTCATGGTCATGACAGATGTTATGTCATGTTTTTGACAGTGTCATGTCAGTCTTATGCACACCCCTTCAAATAAAGTGTTACTAAACTTTTTTGGTCCCATGTAAGTCTTATTAGTTATTACTTCCTTGCTCTGGTTTAAATTACAAATAAACAAACCAGGATGTTTATTTCCACCAGCTGGACCCTGGTGTTTCATATGTTTCATCTTGGTCCAGGAAAGGTGATTTGGCAGAGCGTTGTGTTACACAGTGAGGTAACTAATTAAGTAATTGCATAGTTCATAAAAAAGCTTGCAGAGCAAAACACACACACGGGCCAGCTGCCAAATGTCGGCACCTTGGCTTCTCATATTTTGAAACACTTTTTAATGCCACAGCAGCTTCTTAGGGTTATTGACCTTCAGTGCTAAGAAGAGTGGTAGAGAAACAAGGGAAATCAGGTGCAGGTCAGGGTCAGCATATTCTCCCTCTCATGCACAAACCCGGATTGTACGCCAAGAGTCTGTCACGGTGCCTAGGGCATAGCAGATGCCCCATCATATGGGCAAAGCCAAGGAGAGGACATGGTTTAGATCTTATTAGGAAATTATAAACATCAGTTAATTAGTATCCAAATCATGTAATGCCCTCAGGCTTATCCTGCTGCACGGCTTTCATCCTCGTTCAAAACAAAGCTTTAGTGACAAGACGTTTCCGCTACCATGAGGAAAATTTTAGCTTTTGTGGAAGCAAGGTCCAGTTTATCTGTTATTCGTCGGTCAGGTTGAATTCAACAAATCACAGAATCCCACAAAGATTTTTCTTAAAGTAAATGACCCAAGTCCCACATCCTTTTCAACAATGGTATAATAACAATAATAATAATAAAAGCAGACTAAAATTTTGAATTACCAAATTTGTGGGTTTCACAAAAGGATAATAGGTTTTAATAACCAGTTGTGCTCTGGATTCAGAGGTATTATCATTTGTGCTGTTTTTCCCCCTTGAAGAGGGAGCATTCCAGCTCAATGGGGTTCAAAGTAATATTTCTGACCCAGAAGGTGACAGACTACCCACAAGTCATGATGGATATTTACTAAGGATGCCAATGCTAAAGTAAATTATGACAAAAATAATCATTGCCTTCAAAATTCAAACTGGCACAATTATGTCTGATGCTTTTTGATGGTTTCCATTTATTTTACTTTGAATGTTACCCACTTGTAAAAAGCTGGCTATATGACATGCCTGCGTGTGAGTATAGATAGTTGCTGATAGTTTTTTGTTGTTTTTTTTAAGAAAAAAAAAAAACTTCTTGCTGACTTTATGTAGAAAAACAAGGACAATCAGATCACTAACACACCACATCACTAACAAGATGTCTTAAAACTACAAAGTTAATCTCAGTTCCATTGAAATTTGTACAAGATATGAGATCTACAAACCTGACTCTGTTATACCATGTCAAGAGGAAAAAAACAAAATTGCAGTAAAACAATCACTTGTAGAGGCTTTACCCAGTTTAACTCTTCATTTTAGATGAGGATTTTCTAGTTTCAAAGATCTTATTTCCCTAAAAAATGTCCAAGTACAAAGACACACTTAAACTTACAAGCTGAAAACTTAGAATTGTAATGAATATTTGATTTTTTTTCCCTACCACTGTTGTAATAAGTACAAAACAACAAGAGTTCCTAATTAAATACAAATATTCTAAGCAAAGCCAGGAGATAGAAATTGGATTCATTTTTAAATTAAGCAAAAGACTGAAAACATATATTACTTTTCTTAAGTCTTTTTCTTAGTTCCTGCTAATTCTGGTAATAATATGAACACCAGTTTAAGAGAGAGGCACCAGAGAGCCACTAAAGTCGTTTCCATAGAAACAACTTGACATGTCTCATCAGTGTCACAAGGTCATCAGCAACCAGGGAACGCTGAGCAGCTAAAAAGGAAAAAAGGGACACCTGGACAACATGTGGGCCTGTAAGATTTTATCTTTAAGTGCAGCATGAGTGTCACTTTAAGATTTATTTTTAACCACAATTCTGCTGAAGACGCTCTCCCGCCCTTATTTGGAATTCGAGCTGAGGCTTTGTGAGCGAAGAAAACGATGCCATTCCCTCCCCACCGATTCCTAAATGACTCTGATCCATATAAGATGTTTATCTGCTGTGTCCAATCAAACCTGAACATCGATCCTTCCTCCCCATCAGTGCAGCTGTGGCAGTGCAAATTGCCTTTATCCTGCACAAGTGTGCCATGAAAATCTAACCTGTCTCTTCCTGTCAAAGAACGTCACAGAGAAACCAGCCTCGTCTGTGACTGAGGTATGGATGTGTGGCAGTCTTCATTACGCAATGCAACCCACAGATGTTTCTTAAAGAGGATACTGTTTAAAGGAGATTGATTGTCTATTGCCGTGTCTCAAATGGTGGATACAAGGAGACATTTACACACCAGACAAAAACAGAAAAAAAAAAAAAAAATCACAAGTGTTTTAGTATCACAAGAATGGCCACTACTATTTGGATCATGTACCATCTAAGGCTGAGTTCATAAAATATGTTGAATACGTCAGGATATATTTGGTAAGAAGTAAACAAAAAAATGACTGCTATATGCAATACGACAAGATCTCGTCATAAGATCCAGCTGCTGCTTCTTCCAGATTTACAGGTGTGACCTACAGTCATATTCAGTGAATTAAATTGAAAAATGACATTATTTTCTATTAACTTAGTTCACTAATTAAAGCCTTTTCTCTAAATTAATTGCACATGTGGATGTTTTCAAGCTTCTATTTCTTGCAAGTGGACCACTAGTTTTAACATTAAGCAAAATGCAATATATATTGTAGACAAGTGAAATTGACCAAATTATTTGTCTTCATACTGGTAAATTTGTAAGAAAAAGTGATTAGCCTCATTTTTAGAGGCAGTATGAAGCATAAATTAGGCATTTTGCATCCATTTAATTTTGGGAAAATAACCGTCATTGATCACCTTACTTTAGTGCCACTTGCTAAAAAAAATATCTGTCAGTTGTGTTCCTCATTTTAGCTTGTACTTTGACAACAAGCAATCTGCTTCACCTAATGAGCAAGCTACAAGGTGTCACATTTGCATACAAGATTATTCACTTTCAAAACTTTCAGCTAATACCAGTTTGGAAGTTGAATAGTTTGATAAATACTTTGCTTTTTCAGGACCATATGCTGCAGGCGTTGGTTCAGGAGCACTCGTGTTATAAATAACAAGCAGACAATTAATGCTTCAGATGTGCCACTTTGATGTATATTCATAAAAGACCTGAACGGATGAAGAGGACCGAGTGGCTCCTCTCGAATCAACATGAATGTGAAATGAATCCTTTTGCATTTCAGTAACAGATCTCAAAAGAGAAGAACAGAACGGGGTGACGCCTTGCCTCCGTTTTTTTTTTTTTTTTTTTTTTTTTAATTGACGGGCTTCTTTTTTTTTTTAAAAAAAAAAAAAT